>NC_134483.1:548898556-548988556 GCF_040206685.1 Ascaphus truei
CCCCCCTCCCCTCAATGTGCCTCCCCTCCCCTCACTGTGCCTCCCCTCCCTCACTGTGCCTCCCCTCCCCTCACTGTGCCTCTCTCTCCTCCCCTCACTGTGCCTCTCTTCCTCCCCCTCACTGTGCCTCTCTTCCTCCTCCGCCTCACTGTGCCTCTCCTCCTCCCCTCACTGTGCCTCTCTCTCCCCCATCCCACCTCACTGTGCCTCTCTCACCCCCTCCCCTCACTGTGCCTCTCCCCCTCCCCTCACTGTGCCCCCCCCCTCCCCTCACTGTGACCCCCCCCTCCCCTCACTGTGCCCTCCCTCCCCTCACTGTGCCCCCCCCTCCCCTCAATGTGCCTCCCCTCCCCTCACTGTGCCTCCCCTCCCCTCACTGTGCCTCCCCTCCCCTCACTGTGCCTCTCTCTCCCCTCCCCTCACTGTGCCTCTCTTCCTCCCCTCACTGTGCCTCTCTTCCTCCTCCCCTCACTGTGCCTCTCCTCCTCCCCTCACTGTGCCTCTCTCTCCCCCATCCCCTCACTGTGCCTCTCTCACCCCCTCCCCTCACTGTGCCTCTCCCCCTCCCCTCACTGTGCCTCCCCCTCCCCTCACTGTGCCTCCCCCCTCCCGGAAACGGTATATCGTGTGTTTATTTATCATTTATGGGATAGGCCCCTCCCTGCATCCCTCAGAAATGTACAATGGGAAGTGACAGGAGAAATCTTTGCGATGTCGGATGTAACAGACTGTAATTCAGATGATATAATGTGTGCTGCGGTGTCCCTGCAATAAGCAATATGCAGCCGCAGCACACGGACGCTGGAGGTTAGGATAGCCCAACGCATCACAAACACTGACAAAGGTTTCCTTCAATATTCTGAAAGCCAGGGTCATATGTAAGATGATTTAGCCCAGATAGTGTCAACTCGACCCTCTTTTCCAAGCACAACAAGTCTGTTTCTTTTCTTTACTTGTGGAAAGCAGGTGAAAATACAGATGCTTGTGTAGAGATGTAGATGTTGGATAATGTCTCTCTGTGTGTGCTTGGTAGTTAACGGCAGGTGAAAAAGGTAATCCTACCAGTACAGGAGTTTACAGCAAGGTGCTCACTCATCCAGAGGTTATGGTGGAAAGGAAGTGAGGGCAAGGGTCACACTAAAGGTTGAGTGAGACTGCACTAACTGTCAGCAAAAGACAGGGGAGAACATGGGAAAGTTCATTAACTGGAGG
The DNA here is from genome assembly GCF_040206685.1 of Ascaphus truei. Lineage (NCBI taxonomy): Eukaryota > Metazoa > Chordata > Amphibia > Anura > Ascaphidae > Ascaphus > Ascaphus truei. Next base: position 548,899,769 of record NC_134483.1, read on the forward strand.
ACTGGAAATGTTGCCAGAGCAACCAGGGGTGTGACAGACTGGAAGGAAACATAATGTATCCATTCCATCTGCACTGGGAGTGAACTGCAAGGAAAGTGACATCCAAGCACAACTAGCAGGCAGAACTGCCAAGGGAAAGGGGGGCTGAACAGAAAAGGCAGACAGGGGTATTTCTGTTCCATGACATTCAACATAGCGTGTCCCAGCACTTTACCAGTGACCCTCCCCTCACTGTGCCTCTCTCCCCTCCCCTCACTGTGCCTCTCCCTTTCCCCTCACTGTGCCTCTCCCCCTTCCCTCACTGTGCCTCTCCCCCCCTCCCCTCACTGTGCCTCTCCCCCCTCCCTCAATGTGCCCTCTCTCCCCACTCCCCTCACTGTGCCCCTCTCCCCTCACTGTGCCTCTCCCCGAAACGGTATATCGTGTGTTTATTTCTCATGTATGGGATAGGCCCCTCCCTGCATCCCTCAGAAATGTACAATGGGAAGTGACAGGAGAAATCTTTGCGATGTCGGATGTAACAGACTGTAATTCAGATGATATAATGTGTGCTGCGGTGTCCCTGCAATAAGCAATATGCAGCCGCAGCACACGGACGCTGGAGGTTAGGGTAGCCCAACGCATCACAAACACTGACAAAGGTTTCCTTCCGCATAGCGTGTCCCAGCACTTTAAGGAATTCCCCTCTCAGGGCCCAAAGGGTTAAATTCATAGGGATCGATAAAATAAAATCTAAATGGAGAGGAGGCAACAAAAGTGCCCAAATTTCAAGGCAGGAAACATATTGGATTTATGTTTTGAAAACCCTCAGACCTCAAGGGTTAAATATTGATTTTGGGGTTTTTTTAAGGGAGGGATATAGAGTGCTTGGATTCTCAGTCTGTTATTATTATTATTATTATTATTATTATTATGTGATGCATAGAATCGCAACTCTGCTAATAAATGTTTAAGTACTAATTACTGCCATCCTGTCCTTGTGTTTATCAGCATCTATCACATTACATACTGAATATTCACAGTGTTATCAGTATAAGTGTGCGGTTACGTAATCTGCATTTATATCTGTGCAATGTGGGGCTGTCATGCGCCTTTGTCTTTAATTCACACAACATACTACTCTATATTGCTATGCGCCAGTCACTGAGATTGGAATATAATCAGGCATGTTGCTGGATATAGTAAACGACTATTTAAAAAGTGCTTCTCGTTATTGCCTAGTAACTAAGTGCATAATTTTTCTACGATTTTTGGGTGAGACATAACATCCAAATTACATTAGAGATTTATTATCAGTGCGACTGTGTGTTAGTCTGTGTGCCTTAAATTCATCCGTTCCCCTTTGCCATATAGAGGTATTATGTGTGTGTAATAACACTTGTTAATTTATCCACTGATGTAATATCTCTCTCCTACATTGAGTTTATATACTATGTAACATAGGAAGGAAATTGTAAACCGCGTTCACAGCAACTCCACCAGCCAACGTATTGAAAAAAGTAAAAAAACTTTATTGAACCTTAACAGTGAGCATCAGTACTATACACTCTGACGCGTTTCGTCCAATGATGGACTTTATCAAAGAGTGATTACCCATGCATACTCACGGGTCTTATATAGGGCAAGACGTTACAAATTAATTATTCAATCACAGGACTGGGACCTCCCCTCCACCTGCAACTCAATTCTTGTATAAGAATCAATCCCACGTCACCCCAATTATAAAGAAACCGTATTATGCAACCAAACACCACACATTATACAAATATTCCCAAGAAAGAATACAGAAAAAAGAAAGATCATATAAAAACATGGTATTAAAAACAAAACAAAAATGCTCACATAATTACTAAAAAACTACATTTATGTATTATAATCACATGATGTGGACACTAGATACAGAAAGTATTTATGCATTTCATAATGATAGTAACCCAATTAGGAATATTCTGAATCTGAATATATGATGAGCACATATATGGGGATGGAGAAATCAATTGATGCAATAGAAAATGAAAAAATAAAAATAAAACAAAATAATAAAAAAGAATATGAAAAAAAGAGAATAATATAAAGAAAATATATAAAAAAAGGAGAAAAGGTCATACTAATAGTACATATGGACAATACATACCCAAAGATCATTCACATAGTATAAAGTACCATACTACTACTGAATATCTGAATATCTCCTGTTCTCCTTTTTTTATATATTTTGTTTATAGTATTCTCTTTTTTTCATATTTTTTTTTATTATTTTGTTTTATTTTTATTTTTTCATTTTCTATTGAATCAATTGATTTCTCCATCCCCATACAGTATATGTGCTCATGATATATTCAGATTCAGGATATTCCTAATTGGGTAGGAGAGGGCGCGTTCCTTTATTCTTTACATATACCCCCATTGCGGCATTATATTGGGACATTTGTTTCATTGCGGGACCTGCAAGGGACTCTGTACACTGCTCGACTGCATATCGCCAAGGAGTGACGCACTAAAGACGCGACCGGCCGAGAGACGCTGCCGGATGACGTCACACGCCAACGTGGACTAACCAGGAAGAGACGCGGTGATCCACCCCTGAGAACAACTGCTGTGAGCTCCGTGAAGGCGCGGGAAGGTTCCCCAACGCTGTGAACCGAGCTGAGCTGTATACTCTGCATCCAGATACCAGCATCTTGAGGGAGGACGTCCAATTCGCGGTGCCTGTATCCCGTTATGCCTGCCGAGTGGTAACATGTCCCTAACATGTCTTGCTATTAACCCTTCTTTTTGATGTACGTGCAATACTCACCTTTATTTTTTATAAAACTATTTAAATATACTACACTATGATATCACTGACTCACTTGAGGGTGGGAGGACTATTCCCCAGCGGAACTGGACACGGGGTGGGATCACCCAGTGGAGGGAGACGGGAGGGTGAGCGTTCGGCATGACGCTGATTATAGTGTCTCCTCTAGGGAGGGGCACCGGTTGCTATATGTGTAAGCTTATTGCAAGTAAAGTTGATTGGTTGAGGTACATTGCTGTGTGTGTGTTGAAGGTATATAAGTCCTGCGAAGACCCACTTCCCCTCTGGCGGAAGCTGTCGCAGGTGGAGGCGCTGCACCAAGTTATAGGTATTGTGTGTACCCCAGGCTCAGACCCTGTGAGCTTACAGGTAATACAGCATATGATAGTGGCCTGTGTTCGATAGGAAACAGGGCTACATTTGGAGGCGCTGCTGAGATCTTAGACCTGGGGTGGCCCCTCGAGACAAAATTACCGCCACCATGGCCCTTCCTTCCCGTCAGGAAATACGCGACTGGGCGCGCCAAATGCGCACACCTGCCCATCGCGCCATGGCTGTGACCCGAGTACCCATGGCCTTACCCTTAAAGACTTTGCAAACGGCCCTACGACAGCTCCCGGGTTTTGCCAAAGCCCGCCTGGTAGATGTGCTCATAGAGCAAGATGCTAAATGGAACACCTTGCTAGTGGACTGCCGGCGAGACCTAGTAGTACTTGAACCTGCCGTTCCCCAATATCTGCCGCGCCCAATGCCCCACCTGGTGGTAGCCCTTTTGTCTATCCACTTCGGGAACCGCCTGTGGGGGAACTAGATGATGACGACCCCACCCTTCCCTTTGTTCACTATCCCGCGAGCGAGGCGGCTAGTTGTCGGTCAGAATCCAGCTATCCTGGGTCGAGCGCATCTGCGGAAGCAGGGGTGCGTAGTGATATGCGACAGAAACTAAATGACAAGATAGACCAGTTAACCACCCCCATCAGCTTACCGCCGCTAGTAGAAGCACTGACCTTAGCCACCCATGCCCAAAACTACCGGAAGTTAAAGGCCTTCTCGGGGACGCTACCTGTGCCCACGGGAGAGGATGGGATAGATCCGTGGAAGGAACACACCAGGGGAGTAATGGAGGAATGGTCATGCACCGACATGGTGAAACGGCAACGACTCATGGAGTGCTTGCGACCCCCGGTGTCCACCTTGATCAGCATTCATCGAGAGCAATACCCCGACCTAACCTCTCGCATGATGATCGAGTTTCTAGTTGAGGCCTATAGCGCGAAAGAGGATGATGGCGCCTTGTGGGCCAAATACTATGCCATAAATCAAAAGGAGGGGGAAGATCTGTCTGCGTATATACACCAATTGCAAATTTCTCTCGAGCCTTTGCTGCATCATCAATATGTGACAGCCTCCCAGATAGATGAATACCTCCGCAAGCAATACCTACGAGGGTCCAGTCCTACTCACCCTATAGCCAACATGATCCGCGACCACCTCACTCGAGGACCCCCTCCCTCGTTTATCCAACTCCTGCAGCAAGTCAAAGAGCACAAGACGCATCTGATGCTTCACTCCCCCCCGAAGGCTAAGGCCAGCAGCAGCACTAAACCAAAATGAAGTGCTGAGAAGAAGGAGGAACCACCGGACCAACCAGGCCCCGAAAGGCCGAAATACGCTGGACGGACCTCGCCTCCGTATGACCGCCGTACCACCCCCCGGGATATGTCCTGCTACAAATGCGGAAAGAAAGGGCACATCTCCTACGACTGTCGGATGGGCGAATCTCGTCACCGGAGCCCGTCGCCCAAGAAGTTCACATCCTAGGTCATGGTTTGCGGGGTGGATGCGGCCGGTCCAGAAACTCTGGGGCCCCCCCAAAGTGGAGAAGACCCCGCGGAAGAGGGTAACCGTGTGGGACCGGTAGCATTGATCCGGGTGTTAGTGGACGGGATCTACTCCTCCGCCCTACTAGACACGGGGTCTCAAGTCACCATCATATATCGGGGATTCTATGATCGACATCTCCAAAAGCGGCCTCTGAGACCAGCCGAGCATATCAAAGTACGAGGCCTAAGTAATGACGACTACCCCATTGACGGCCTGGTGACCGTGGACCTGGAGATACAACAGCTCAACACGGGGAAATCGCACCCCATGAAGGTGGACGCCTTGGTGTGCCCCGAACCCAAAGATACACCTAAGTACCCGATCATTCTCGGTACGAATGCTGACATTGTGCAAGCCGTCATCCGGGCCTACTTACACGAAGCTAACGAACTACCCATGTCCAGCCTACAGTTGCAGCTGGTTCAGGTAGATCCAGCTCCTCCTCAATCCCCCTTGGAGGACTACAGACTGCTGTTCTGCGGGTGGGGAGGGTTGACCAACCTCTTACCAGGAGAGACGCAGAGGATACCCGCCTGGTGTGCCTATGCTGAACGATTAGACGAGGAGCAGCAGTTTTCTTTAGATTGCACCCCAGAAGAAGATGTCCGCCGAGGATATCGCCTAGTTCCGGAATTCTGGAATTCGCCCGCCGCCATTCCCCGTTGAATTTTTGTGATGGTACAGAATCTGTCACCCTTCCCCATGGCCATCGATGCGGGCCAACGAATAGGGAGAATTTATCCCGTCAGCTCGGTGGAAGAAGCCGTACAGGTAAAGACGACCAGAGTGGACGATCCTGGAGCGCCATTGGACTTTGACTTTGGTTCATCCGGACTGTCGGAGGCCTGGAAGGAACGATTACGAGTACAGTTAGAAGAAAGACGCTCAGTGTTCTCTACCAGAGAGATGGATGTGGGGTGTAGTCGCAATGCCCAACACACCATTCGGATGACTGATACTAAACCCTTTCGGGAGCGTTCCCGTCGGCTCGCCCCTTGGGACGTAGAGAATGTACAGGCTGCTATCAATGAAATGGAAGAAGCCGGGATTGTCATGGAGTCACGAAGCCCTTACGCCTGCCCCATAGTGGTCGTGCGAAAGAAGAATGGGACTGTGAGATTATGTGTTGATTATCGGACGCTGAACAATCGAACGGTACCGGACCAGTATAATCTTCCCCACATAGAAGAAATCCTGGATACCCTCTACGGGAGTCAATGGTTCAGTGTACTGGACATTCGGTCTGGGTATTACCAAGTTCCCATGAGCCCCGAGGATCAAGAGAAGACGGCGTTCATTTGCCCACTAGGGTTCTATCAATTCACCCGTATGCCCCAAGGCATATGTGGGGTGCCTGCCACCTTCCAGCGGCTAATGGAAAATAGTCTAGGGGACTTGAACTCCCGCGAATGCCTCGTATATATAGATGACATCATAGTTTTCGGGAAACCCCTGGAAGATCATGAGGCTCGACTATTGAACGTACTTGACAGATTAAGGAGTGGGGAAAGGGAAATGGGAAAAGGGAGGTGACTCTCGCTACAGCTTAGTATACGAATTGATATATAATTACAAAGGTGCAAAGGGAGGATAGGGTAATTAGTGAAATATGAGAGAAAGAAAATCCCTTTTACCTGCACTCATTGTTCAAATTGGTATAATGTCAAAAGTTAATACTTAAATTTTATTTAATTTTTACTTAAAATAAATAGGGATAGAACAAAACAGAAATTCTTAGTGAACAATCCTATATCAAACATACAAAACGAACCAACATATAAACATAAACCACGACAAGGGACAAGTACACCAAACGGGTAAGTAATTAATGGTGGTAAATGACCTCACAAAAGTTAATTGAGGTATCCCCAGGCTTGGCAATAATAATGATTAAAAACCTGTGTTCCAAATTCAACAGGTACTCATGACTGACAGTCACAGCGCTAAGATATACACAGAGTATAAAAAGCATAAGGATGCCCCCTTAAAGAACCACAATCAATGTGGACCTAGGTAACCTGAAATATCTATTGGTTTTATCTGTAAAATAAAACTCTTGTCCATATAAACCGTGACTAAATTCAATAGTGTAGATAAATAGCTACAGGAGTCACAGTGTTATAATATGTAACAGTGCAGTAAATGATGGCCCACAAAGTGTGTTCGAGTGGCCCTGAGGCACGAGTCCAAGCCCGCATCCAGTTATAGCCTCCTAAACTAGGCTAAAACATGCACTGTAAGGCAAAGAATAAGTGGTTTAAAACGGGGCAATATATCATTGGTTAGAGTGAGAGTCGCGTATACAACAGACTCTTACACAAACGCGTAAGGTGGTGAGTGAGAGATGCCGCTGAGCACCGCTGCACGCTGATCTAAGTCGCTGCTCTCCAGGTTTGCCCTGTATATATCTATTAAGCTGCCGATTTTGTTGTTATCTAACTTCACGGGAATCCGCTTTGACCTTCACCTTTATACCGTGACGACGGTGTTTATAGTGTGTCTAAGAACGGTAGATTCATTTATTTATTTATTTATTTATTTATAAAATATTTTACCAGGAAGTAATACATTGAGAGTTACCTCTCGTTTTCAAGTATGTCCTGGGCACAGAGTAAAACAAATAATACATGGTTACAAATACAGTTACATAAATGAACAAGGTATACATTTATATACAAGACATTGCATGCACAGTTAAAGAAAATATATATTATGAGCGTATGAAACAGTTACAGACCAGATTAAAGTGTGAGACAGCCTTAGATTTGAAAGAACTTAAGCTGGTGGTGGATATGAGAGTCTCTGGTAGGTTGTTCCATTTAAGAGCAGACAAAACGCTCGCAGCTAAATGCTGCGGCTGTTTGATTTTTGAATAAAGCAGCTGATGAGACATTGAATCTCTGTTGTATACGCGACTTTTTTACAGATAAAACCAATAGATATTTCAGGTTACCTAGGTCCACATTGATTGTGGTTCTTTAAGGGGGCATCCTTATGCTTTTTATACTCTGTGTATATCTTAGCGCTGTGACTGTCAGTCATGAGTACCTGTTGAATTTGGAACACAGGTTTTTAATCATTATTATTGCCAAGCCTGGGGATACCTCAATTAACTTTTGTGAGGTCATTTACCACCATTAATTACTTACCCGTTTGGTGTACTTGTCCCTTGTCGTGGTTTATGTTTATATGTTGGTTCGTTTTGTATGTTTGATATAGGATTGTTCACTAAGAATTTCTGTTTTGTTCTATCCCTATTTATTTTAAGTAAAAATTAAATAAAATTTAAGTATTAACTTTTGTCATTATACCAATTTGAACAATGAGTGCAGGTAAAAGGGATTTTCTTTCTCTCATATTTCACTTGACAGATTAGCACAGGAAGGGCTCAAACTCTCCTTGGATAAATGCGGTTTCTGCAGGACATCGGTGACTTACGTGGGACACATAGTGTCCGGCGAGGGAATTGCCACGGACCCCGCCAAAATAGAAGCTGCCGTCAACTGGCCCCGCCTTGACAATGTGAGAGAGTTGCGATCGTTCCTGGGGTTCTGCGGCTACTATCGCAGATTTGTGGAGAGGTACTCCCGCCGGGCCAAAGCCCTCAACGGCCTCCTCAAAATATATCCAGGGGACATGGGCCGGAAGGCCACCCTTACCCGACAGACCTTCGGGGACAAATGGACACCCGAGTGTGAACGAGCTTTTATGGATCTGAAACAGAGTCTGACTGCGGCCCCCCTGTTGGCCTATGCCAACCCCGAACAACCATATATATTACATGTGGATGCTAGCCTGAACGGCCTAGGAGCAGTGTTGCATCAAAAATATCCAGAGGGATTGCGACCCGTCGCGTATATCAGCCACAGTCTTACTGCCAGCGAGCAGAATTACCCAGTGCACAAACTTGAGTTCTTGGCCCTTAAGTGGGCCATAGTGGACAAACTTCGGGACTACCTGTACGGTGTGTCGTTCGAGGTGCGGACCGACAATAATCCCCTCACCTACATCATGACCTCCGCCAAACTCGATGCGGCCGGCCATTGCTGGCTGGCCGCGCTATTCAATTACAATTTCACCTTGAAATACAAGCCTGGCCCCCTGAACATTGGCGCGGAGGCCCTGTCTAGGCGACCAGGGTTGGCCAGCACCCCCGACAAAGATCAGTGGAAAGAAATTCCGGGACCCGGAATAAGGGCCCTATGTTGCACAGCTGCCATAGTCAATGACCAAGTGGCGTTCTCTGAATTGCGAGTGGCCGACTCCCTAGGGTGTACCGCAAACGCTATACCCGAAGCCTATCGAGAACCCAGTGGCATGCATGTTACCCCAGACAAGATTATAGCCTGGAAAGATATGGTACGATACCAAGAACAAGACCCGGTCTCAGGGGCCATTCGTTATGCTATCCAACACAATCGCCCGGCTCTCCTCCGACAGGCTCTGGGGGATGTAGGAAGTATACTGATGCGGGAAACTGACAAATTCGAAATGCAAGACAATTTGCTATACCGAGTTGTAGAGTACCATAATCACCCGAATCGATGACAATTAGTGCTACCAAAAAGACTACAGTACTTAGTGCTGAAGGCTCTACACGATGAACATGGTCATTTGGGGGTAGACAAGACTTTTGGACTAGTGCGAGATAGGTTTTTCTGGCCAAAAATGAGAGAAGCCGTAGAGCATCACTGTCGACGGTGTGTGCGGTGCATTCAGCACAAGACCATACCCACTAGGGCTGCCCCAATGGGCCACTTAAAGAGTACGGGACCTATGGACCTAGGGCCTCATGCAGTAAGCGTCGATAATGCGTTTTTCGGCAGTTTCCCGACAAAATTGGATTTGAGATTCAGTAAGCGCCGATAAGTGCTCAAAATCGGCATTTTTTCTTCCCGAAAAAAGTTTTTCGGCATGCGCCTGGCAATAAGCCCCTTTTCAGCACTTTTTTTAATCGGCTGTATTCAAGTAGCGCCGATCAGCTTATCGGTGCTGATCGGCACTCAGAAATGAAGATTTCATCTGCAATTGGTCCCGCCAACTAAAGTTGGCAAGTTGGAGGGGAGAACGATCGGTAAGGTTGCCGGAACGGCACTTGGAAAAAAAACCTCATCTCTACATCAATGGAATCAATGGAGCGGGGACTTATAACATTATAGTACTGTGTACGTTTTATTGCTCAGAATACAAATGTGCTTAGCATTACAGTGTGTAGGTCATTCACTTCATCGTGTTACCCCTTACGTTTATTATTTGCCTAACATTGTACTTTTATATGTTATCATCATTTGCGTGTCACATTGCTCATCATGTTATGATGTGTCAAGGGAAAATCCTATACTCAACTCTTAAAGGAACAGGTCACATAATATCAAACATGTTACTTAAGTGTGCTTCAATTTATTATATGATGTAACACATTTCACACATCTAACACATCCAGCGTATAGTAATGTTGCTATACATTATACAATGCTTGTAATGTGTAAAGCATGATCAAACGTAAATGTAGCTGTTTGTTTTCATGTTTACATGTACTTTGTGACCTCCCTCTTTTGATGACGTCCGCAATTGGGCACTCAATCACATTGCATGTTTACATTGTACACGATGCATTACAATCACTTCATGCTAACTTATACACATGTAGCCTGGAGCTCCCGTGGCTCCTGGAGACCCCCCTCCCCTTGAGCAGCTCGGTCGCGGGTGCCGACAGACCCGACGGCTGCTTCCAAGGGTGGGGGCTGGAGCAGGGAGCAGCGCGGCTTCTCCTGCCTGCGGCCGGTTGCCGGGGACGCGATCGGGCGGTTGCTAAGGCCGCGATCGCGTCTCTAAGGTCCCGGCGGCCGGCCAAGCAGGGCGCCGCCATTGAGGATACTGTTGCTCATGCGCAGGGATGCGTAGGCGCAGGGAAAGCCCCCGAGACAGGGATAGCTCGCGCGAGAGCAGGGAGAGCTGAGGGAAGGTCGAGGCAGCCCGGGAAAGCTTGCGCAAGCGCAGTGAAGGTAGGGAAAAGCCCGCGAACCCCTAGCCTACCAGGGAAGGCTCTGAGCTGGGACTACATATCCCAAGAGCCTTTGCGAGCCCCATGTGACCCCAGGGAGCCAATAGGGCTTAGGAGACCCCTGAGAAAAGAGATACATTTGGCGGGCTTGCAGCACGTTAGATCAGTCAGAGACCGGAGCAGCCCAGGGAAGGAGGTAGGGTACAGGAGTCGTGGACTCCCTGTACTAGGCCAGCACCCCCAGGGCTCGAGATAGCTCAGCTCCCCAGTAAGGTGAGTGTTGCCAGGGGCAGCCCTCGGGTTAGGGACCCTGCCACTTACATTAGTGGGAGCTGGGAAAGGAAGGTTACGCAGAGTTGGAGTCAGGGAGCTGTAGGGAAGTAAGGTGCGGGGAGCGAGAGCAGCTCCTGCACCCCATAGGTACCCACACCCCAGGTAGGCCCCAACTCCCCACTAGGTTAGTGGGTAAATGCTTAGGGAGGCCCAAGATAGGGACACTGCCCTTAGTGTAGTGCTGCATTGTCAGAGTCACGGCTGTCAGTGCTGTGAGGTCTGACAGGCAGGCACCTTGTTGCGCAGCACGTTGGCTGCAACCTCCAGTGAGCTACAGCTTGCTGCTGTAGGCGCTGGGACTAGTCAGAGAGTAGTGGGTCTGGAGAAGGGCTATAGCTGTTCTAGTCACCTTGAGGTAGCGCTAGGGGTAGGATGCCTGAAGGGATAAACTGGTAACTGAGAGCAGGAATTCTGGAGAGGATCTGCACTAGGCTAGCCAACAGTAGGTAGACGCCCAAGTACTGCATGGAAGAGTACTCTAGTCCATTCCAGATCACTTATCGAAGGGACTTGGGTAGTTGGGGGAGTGAGACAGGTCATTACCCCTGCAGGCCCTAGGAGTTCCCCAAGCCACTACAGGTTGCTGTACTACAGGGACAGGCCCTAGGTTAGGGTTCCTGTCACGTTAGTACCATTTAGATTAGACAGGGACACAGCAGACGCTGCGGTTCCTGTGAAGCGGTCCGCACGTGCAAGGAGTTCGGTTGGAGGATCAGACGGATTCATCACACGTCTGACCCTTTGAGAAGATTGTTGCTGACCCGAGTACCGGAGTGCTCGGCAGGTATTATACCATCACATGTGCACCAACAGGCCTATAGGTTCTTAGTGACTGCGCAGTCACCCATTGACTATCTCTGTAGGAGTACGGGACATTGGGTGGGGTTCTTGGGACACTGGGTGGGATCACCTAGTGTTTGGGAATCGTCCTGCGAGACGTCACTGTTAGTGTCTCACCGTGAGAGAGACACAGGTTATCATTATTATTCGTTAGTAAAGTCCTTAGTTATATAAAGCACTGTGTATGGTATTATTGATTGTCCTGCGAGGAACCACTCCCCCTCTGGTGGGAGCCATCGCAGGTGGAGGCGCTGTACCGAGAAGATGTTGTAAGTGATCACCCCTAGTATAATTACCCCAGGTTCCCCGTGGCGGAAGCTCAGCCCTCCTGTGAGCCAACAGGTAATGCACCACACCTGAGTAACAATATATGTTTCCTGCACTCACACAGTAGAATCTGCGATTGGGTGGGGGAATACCCGTTACACACACATCTATAATAGTTACTCATTTTTACACGATTCAAACTGAATCAATAGCAACTATCCTGATGCCATTAAATTATGCATATGCACAGTAGAATTAATTGATGTGAACATGTGACAATAACATGGCAATTTAGACATGTTGCAGCAAACTTTTTCAACGTCAATGTCATGGTTGTATCCTAATTAGATGACTGAGTGTTGCGTTTAGAAGTGGTACATGCATTACACATTCCACAAATAATTTCCAATAAATGCTTGCACAAAGCTTAACGTTACATCATTGTGAAATATCATGAATGGCTGCAGAATACACCTAAATAAAACTTGTTATATCAAATGGATACAGGTTGGGAGTCAACTACTTGGATATGTTAATGTAACACCTTGCACTTTAGCAAGTCACCTGACATCATCACATAGGTATTTAAAGGACGGCAATTACCTGCTCATTCACAGCTACAGAACTCAAAATGATGCGAATGTTTAGGAGACGGAGGAACATTTTATTGCACAAGAGGCTTGCTGATGGAGAGGATGTCACAGGGCAAGGAAGGGACAGGGACAGAGGCAGGGACAGTGACAGGGACAGGCATGCGGACAGGAGAGGGCAAGGAGATGAGAGGAGAAGAGAGAGGAGAGAAGTTGTGGCTCATCCTCGTTTGTACAGGGAGAGAACCCTGTTAGATGGGATGAGTGAGGAGGAGATTGTAAGTCGATATTGTTTGAGTTCAGCAGCAATCTTAGCTCTTTATGAAGAGATACGGGGAGATTTAGATTTTGTGGCAGCCAGAGGTCGTGCAGTCCCTGGGTTTGTTAAAATGCTGTGCTTATTACATTATCTTGCTTCCGCGTCATTCCAGACAACAGTGGGCATAGTGGGCGGGGTCTCGCAATCTACATTCTCGCGGGCCTTTACCCAGTTTCTATGTGCACTCAATAGACGCGCTAGGAATTATATTCATTTTCCTACAGAGCACACAGAGTGGCTGGAAGTCAGGAATGGCTTTTATACCATAGCCGGGATACCATGTGTGATGGGTGCAATCGATTGCACCCATGTTGCTTTGATCCCGCCTAGTCAAAGTGAGCATGCTTACCGCAACCGTAAGCACTACCATTCCCTGAATGTACAGGTGGTATGCGATGCCACGATGAAGATTATGCATGTGGTAGCCAAATTCACTGGTTCCAGTCATGATTCCTCTATCCTGAGAAACTCATCAGTCTTCCATGCTTTCGAAGAAGGCTATTTTGGACCTGGTTGGCTGGTGGGTGAGTACATATTATGATGTGGTAACACAAAATTCTTGTTTTTCTAGGAATTGTTGTATGTTATAATGTTATCACTAATTGTTTCATATGTGTGCACCATGGATTATATTTGACGCAGGATACGGAATTAGGCCGTGGCTGTTGACCCCGGTGCTAAACCCTCAAAGTGAAGCAGAGGAGAGGTACAATGTTGCCCATATATCTACGCGATCCGTTATAGAGAGGACATTTGGCCTTCTCAAGACAAGATTTAGGTGTCTCGATAGAACTGGTGGGGCACTTCAATATAAGCCTGATAAAGTGTCTGATATTAATTGTGCATGTTGCATTTTGCACAATGTGGCACTCAGAAATAATGTACAAACAGACATACGAGGTACAAGAAAAAGGAGTTGGAGCGCAGAGAAGAAGAGATTCCAGGGTTAAAACAAGTCAATTTATTGTTACAAAACTGCATATATTAACTTACATTTAGGAAAAACCGCATACACGATGAGGCTACCATGGGTATCTGCATTCAAAGATTGCCAGTGAATCCTCTGCACAAACAGTTGACCGCCACTACCGATTCTCGCAGGGTCCCCAACCCGGAACCGGAAGTCTAACCACTCAAAGTGGTGGACGGGCTCTCATCAGCTTGACAAAGCTATTGCAACAGCCGGCGGAAAGGGAAAGGAATGGCAATACTAACAGAAACCGGTGCCTCTAGCGTGCTGATATTACACTTCTGCCCTGAAGTGTAACTCAATTCGTATTGAGCATAACCCTCAACGCGTTTCGCGCACTACAGCGCTTCGTCAGGAGGTATTAGGGTATAGCAGGAGGTGGCCTTATATAGGTCATCACCCCGCAATTAGCCTACACAATAAACATGTGTGAAAAATGCTTCAATTACTTTCTAATGACCATTGTGACTAATGATGGATTGACATATACATTACACACAAAACATACATTTAGTACCATACTTAAATTACTTAAAATATTTGAATATATATATATAAATGTTAAAAAACGATCTTATATTCCTATTACACATATAGTTTAAAACATTGCTATCCATTTATATAACTCATAATGTTAAAAACTATATTAAACCAATTAATCAAAAGATATAGCTAACCTCTCAAAATGATTGTCTTCATTATAAAAACCCAAACAACCTATTGCATATGGTACAGATATACATATTCACAAAACACATATTACCACTATATTTTCCATACTGTATCACCCTGACCTTAAAGCCTATTTATATAAAACCATATTTACATAGGTATTAATTTTTAATGACCACTGTCATATTAGTGGAAATCCATTGATTACTACATGAACTACACTGAATTAATAAAAAAATAAAAATAAAAAGTTTGGATTGAAAATATTTTTATATCCATTATTTTAAGAAAGGGTTAAGTTCTATCATCTCATTCAGGACAGCGGGTGTTTTACTTTTCAAAGTGTAAATCCAATATTGTTCTCTTTTAAGTAATTTTAATTCCCTATTGCCTTTCCGAATATCCCTTTGTGTAATTTCCAGACCTCTAAAATGTAAACCTTGTGTTTCACCATTGTGGTGTTCTAAAAAATGCATAGCCAGATTGTGTACTTTTTTCCCTAATTCAGCATTTCGTTTAGCATTTTTTATACCATTGATATGTTCCCCAATTCGTACTTTTAGTGGGCGAATTGTTTTCCCAATGTAGTATTTCTTACAAGGGCAATCAATTATATAAATTAGATGACTTGTTTGGCATGTTATAAATTGTTTTATTTGGTGACTCAATCCTGTCTGATAGTTATTAAAAACTTTTCTGGAGACATGTATTTACACATCACACATTTCCCACATTTATAGTTCCCCATTGGTTTACAGTACTTAAGAAACTATCTTTTCTAACTACTTCGCTCTTGGATTCTTTTAGAAGACTGGGTGCTAAAATACTTTTTAGATTTTGGGACTTTCTGAAAGCTATTTTTGGTTTATCAGCTAGTTTATTATGTAAAACAGGGTCCATCAATAGTATATCCCAATGTTTATTGACCAGTTTCCTTATCTTTGATTCTTGTTTAATAAAATCAGCTATAAAAATAGGTGTGGAATTGTCCTTTACTGGTAATATTTTCTTCCTGGGTACTAATAGAGTGGATCTCGGTCTCTTTTGACTCTTAATCAATGATTTTTGTATGATATCTTTATTGTATCCCTTCTCTATAAACCTCTGTTTTAAAATATTAGTTTGATCATCACAGTCCTTTTGTTCGGAACAATTTCTACGAATCCGCAGAAATTGTCCATAAGGGATATTATTTAACCAATTTGCAGAATGATTGTTCGTGTAATCTAAATAAGAATTGGCATCAACCTTTTTAAAAAATGTTTTCGTGGTGATTTTATTTTCAACTGCTTTTAAATGTAAATCTAAAAAATTGATTTCTGAGTTATTGATTTCTCCACTAAGAACTATGTTCCGATCATTACTATTTAAAAATGAAATAAATTCTTCCAAGGCTAATTTGGGTCCAGACCAGATCAATAGAATATCGTCTATATATCTACCATAATAGACCAAATGCTCACGGTATATATTGTTTGTCCATACATAGTCTTCCTCCCAAAGGCCCATAAAAAGGCCCGCATAATTGGGAGCAAATCTGGTGCCCATCGCAGTGCCATTCGTCTGGATATAAAAATCACCTTCAAACATAAAATAATTATGTTGTAAAATAAACAATATGCTGTCTAAAATAAATTCTTGTTGGGTACTAGACAAAATATTTTGTTTGTAGAGAAAATGGGCAACGGCATTAATCCCCAAACTGTGTTGAATACACGTATACAGGGAGCTGACATCTAATGTTGCCCAGATATAATGATCTTCCCATACAATCTCATCCAGAGAGTTAAGCACATTCATACTATCTTTTATGTATGAGGGGAGAGCTGCAGTCAAGGGGGCCAGAAAAGTATCCACATATTGTGACAAATTTGCATTGAGAGAGTTTATACCGGACACAATCGGTCGCCCCGGAGGGTTGGTCAAAGTTTTATGAATTTTGGGGATATGGTACATAATAGGTACTCGAGGATATGAATTGTAAATGAATTTAAATTCTTGTAAATTTAAAATACCTCTTTGTTTTGCATCCATCAAAAAACCTTCTAATAATGTCAAATATTCCCTAGTTGGATCTATCCTTAATTTGCTATAGGAGATTCCATCCCCTAGGAGTCGACTTGCCTCACCTATATAATCCTCACGATTTTGTAACACCGTACCTCCTCCTTTATCGGCCTGTCGTATTATTAGTTCCCCATTAGAATTCAAACTTTTAATTGCCTCTCTCTCTATATGTGTCAGATTGTCATGAACCATGTAATACCTGTTATCATTACATAAATTTCTAATATCTTGCTCCACCAGTTTGCTAAAAAGCTCTATATAGGGTCCTTTGGACTCATAGGGATAGAAGATGGATTTGGGTTTTAGGTCAGTGTGTACAGGGTTCTTACCCAAATCACTTTCCTCATACAAATCCAAAAGATTCTGATAGGTATTGTCAATATCATTCATGGATGATTGATCAAAAGAGTCATTGGGGTACATATTAGATCTATGGTCATTGATCTCACTATTTCTAAATAAATCAATCCATTCCTCTGGTTGATTGATTCCAGATGATAGGGTTGAATCCTGGTCTAGTGTCACTCCCACCTGGTTGGAACCATGTTCTTCCCTATGACCATTATTATCACTACTGATATGCATTTGTGTTCTGGCGTAGTGCCTTTTTAGAGTCAATTTTCTCACAAATTTTTGCAAGTCAATATATAGGTTGAACTCATTGGGCCTATTTACCGGGGAAAATGATAGCCCTTTTTGAAGGACACTGAATTGGGATAATGAAAGTTGAAACTTGGATAGATTGTATATCCCATTATCTCTCAACATATCTTCTGTGACTTGGTAATCTGGGGACAATTTTGACCTTTTGTCCCTTTTACCCCGACCACCCCTAACCCCTCTTTTTCCCTTCCTCCCCTCAGCCAAGGTAATAGGCCCGGAGACTTTGGGCATGTTACATGTTTGGGTATTGCCCCCATCGCCTGATGGGATCCCCTCCCTAAAAAAGGAGTTGAATTGGTTACCGGAGGTTGAGGGAGGAAAGAAGTAGAGGGAGGTGAAACATGAGCCCCCAATGGGCTACTTGGACCTGGCTCTACTGACTCATTTAAAATTAGAAAGGCATTGGATGTTGGTATGGATATGTCAGGTATTAGCTGACTAGGGTTAGAGTGGGTCCCCCCTTGTTTTTCAATGGTCCTCCATTCATATGGATTTGGAGGCCCACCATATACTCCTGTAAGAACTTTATTGAACCCTTTGGCTTTATATTTATTCCCATTTTTGTTTTTATTTTTGGAACGTTTATTATTCTTATTTGTATTTCTCTTTTCATTTATATTTTTAGTATAAACATTGGTTTGATTTTCATGAACACTATTAATAGTCAATGGGCATACATTATCCCCTGTGGGATTTATATCTATAAGATTAAATTCTTGATGTATATTTTGATCCTGTTCAACCAATGGTTTTTTAGTGTTATTTACCACTGCAAAAAATTCCTCATAAGGGTCCACTTGATTAGATTTTAAATCTATACTCGGGTTTTTGGTCCAATTATATTGTTTATTATTTAAATAATCCATTTTATCCCTGATATATTTTATCTTTTTATTACTCATCTGATTAGCCTCATATTCATCTATTCTTTTTTCTAATATTTCTTCAAATTTGATCATATCATCTGGATTAATTATAGAAACTATTTTTGCTCTGGTATTAGTTATTTTATTGTGTAATTCCTCTAAAACCACTTCTCGTTCCTCAATTAATAATTCTAAAATTTTAAAAGAACATTCATCCATTATATTATGCCATTTACTCATAAATAAAACATCCTCACGGCCATAAGTAGGTAATTTTAACAATCGCAACCCCCTAGGTATCCTTTGAACTTTAACTGATAGTTCTAAACTAAACTTATCCCACCATAATTTGGTTTCTGTGGCCATACATTTCTCTAATGTGAGGCATAACTGATTTACATCTAGAGTTGAATTGATAACCTCCGGATCTAACCCATCCTGAAAGAAAATTTCTGCCTGTTCTCTCCGTGTAATACTAGTGGCAAACACCCGTGCCATGGCTTTATACAAGCTACAGGTGTTTGGATTGGTACTAACTAATACACCTACAATTCTATTTCACATTAAACCATTAAAACCTATTAAAACTTGTTGTACTGAAACACTCCACAAAATAAAAGAACAAACAGACATACGTCAGGGTTTGGAGGAGGAGCATCCCGTCAATTTACCAGCTGACACTGAGCAAACAGCCAGTGGTGTTGAGACACGTCTGAATGTCATAAATACATTTTTTTCATGTAAGTGTAGCCCTTTTTGTGAACCGGCCGACCCACCCAATCTCACATTGGCCCCTCGTGGTCTAACCGGTTCCTTTCCCCGCAACACACCTGCTCTAAGGGACTACTGGTAACTGCATAACACCTGTGGCTCCAGGAGATCTGAGCCTCCGCTAGCTGGGAGCCTGGGGAAACCCTTACCATTACCTGGTGCAGCGCCTCCACTTACCCTGGATCCCCGTTATGAAAGATAGCCCTGGGTAAGAAATACAATAACACTCATAGATAAAATACTAACACTTTACTAACACGACATGTCACACATCACATAACATAACATAACATAACCTGATGCTCTATCCGCATCACCTCAGCCCAATGTCTGGTGTTCCCACCCAGTGTCCTGTGATCCCCCCACACCCAATGTCCCGTACTCCTACGGAGGTCGTGGGTGACTGCGCAGTCACTATGTGAATAGGCCTGTTGGTGCACTTATAATACTGAAGTACCTTCCGAGCACTCCGATGCTCGGGACCGCAACACACTTCTCAAAGGGTCAGACGTCCGTCTGATCCTTTCCAGGTACTTCTGCCGTGGACCCCAACGAGGGTCCCACCGCTCCACGGGAACTGCAACCGAATCACGGCAACACCAACCGCATGGGAACAGCAACCGCCGCTATCCCTAACTAACCCTATCAGGACAGGAACCCTAACCTAGGGCCTGTCCCTGATGAACCGCAACCTGGGATGGCTTGGGGAAAACTCCTAGGGCCTGTGGAACAATAACCTGCCCCCCCCTCCCCTAGCTACCCAGTCCTATCTGTCTCACTAACAACTAGCTATTACTAGCTAACAGTCTGCAGCATACACACAGCTCACACTGTCAGCCTGCAGACTTCACACACGCTGCACACACTGCGCCCAGCACATGCAGCGACACACACACACGCAGCTGCACTCACACACAGCCACCTGAATCCCGCAGCAAATCCACTGCTTGCATTCTGTGCCTATTTGCCAGTGCCCACAGCCCTCTCCGCTGTGGCACTGCCAAACCTGCACCTTCCGCACCTAAGGGTGACCTCCCTAGCTAGGGCCGTCCCTCTTCAGTTACCCCCTGCCCTTACCGGGAATTGGGGCCTGCCTGGGGATCTAGGGAGAACCCTTACCTGGTACAGGAGCCACGCGCACCCTGCACCCTTCCTACTCCTTCCTTCTCCTCTGCCTGACTGACTCTGCAAAGCCCGGGAAATGTATCTATATTCCCCGGCTGAGCTTCCTCCAGCCCTATTGGCCGCAAGGGAGCACCTGACCTCTGTCTCCCTAAGCCTCCTGGGAGTTGTAGTCCCCAGGGGCTGCCTAAAGCATTGGGGCCGCGTGCGCACTTGCCCTGCGCATGCGCGAACCCCTAATGGCCGCCTCAATCTCCCTCTACACTTCCCTACTCTCGCACGATCTCTCCCTATCCCTGGAGTCCTATCGCGCGCTTGCCGCCTCCTGCGCATGCGCGAACTAACGCGCAATGGCGGCGCACTCTCCTCCAGCCGCCGAGCCGGTGGCAACGCGATCGCGGCCCTAGCGACGGCCCGATCGTGTCCCCGGCAACCGGCCTGCGCCGCGATACCTAGCGCTGCTCCCTGCTCTGGCCCCCACCCTCGCGAAGTGCCGGCGGGTCCGTCGCAGCCTCCGGCGGCACCCGCTACCACACGGCACTCGCGGAGAGGGGCCAGGGAGGGAAAAACAACCTCGGGGCTACATTCTCCCCCTAGCAAAATCCCAACGCCCTCGCTTGGGTAGCAACCATACATATTGTTACACAATGAAAAATGCATAGTAAACAGTACATCACATACAATAGGCATTTGTTCACCGGTAACCAACATACCCGCATGGATACCCGAGGCCAGCTGAGTCTCAGAGTGGAGTGCCCCTAACAGACTGGGTGAGGGTATCCCACCTTGACTCCTGTGAGTCTTTTGGAACTCTAGACCTGTTTCTTCTGTCAAAACACCGCCTCCCCCTCGCGAAAAAAATAGTAAGGGGTCCTGGGTATTGACCCTTGCCGGATCCTCCGGTCTCGTCTCACGGGAGACAGGGAGGTTCAGTCTCTTGCCTCGCTCCACCACATGGCGAACATAGCGCTCCATCGCGCACCTGGGAGAGGCCACAACTACCAGAGCGGTCTCAACAGAGTCTTTGTCCGCTCCAACAATCCCTTTAACGGTGACTTCTTCCACGGACGGCACCACTTCTTCGAGTAGGCCCGTTTGGAGACTCCTCTCACAGGAGTATGTGTCGCTCCGGTCCGCTACACCGGATCCCTGGATAAGGTCGAGTTCGTTCCATGATCTGCAGAGATCTTCTGGGGGAGACACCTCCACCAGGACGCGATGACGGGGTGAGCCCATCGCCTGGGTGACCCTACCTCTGGAGTCACCAGGCTCCATGATCACCGGGGAGCTCACACCCGACACCCCTGGGGCAGTGAACTTACCCCTATCGTTGTCGGCAGGTACTGATCCCAAGCCTGGGACCGCTGGTACCTCGGTGGTAGGCCGGACTGGCAGTTGCAGGGCACACGGGCCAACATCATGGTCTGCATCAGTTGAGGTGGTTGCCTCGGTGACCTCACTGGAGTGGTCCGCCGGCAGGCGCATCACCACGCTCGGTTGGTCGCTAGAATCACCACACATGGGCGGGGGTATAAACACCTTACCCTGGCCTTCCGGGATCTGTGGTTCTGGTCTCGGTGGCTCCTGCTCGGGAACCGGGTCTGGAACCGACATCTGGGGTTCCAACATCTGGAGCTCCGCCTCCAGTGGCTCCGGCTCAGCGTCTGGGAAGTTCATGTGGGCACACGGGCCCTCCACCACCTCCATTGCTGAAGTAGAAGCATTAGTAGCAGCTTCACCCACCTGGGTAGCACCATCAGGCGCATCTTTCTCCGCAGGTTCCGCCATCAGAGGTTCCTGCTCTTCCATTTGCATGTCCCCTTTGAGAGGGTCTGCAACAGTGGTCTGGTCACACGGGTCCCCGGAGGCCTCTGGAAGTAAGACAAACTGAGGACAAGCATAATTTACTGTCGGAGGGAGGTCCGACTCCTCCTCTTCTTCCTCGGCTGGTTCCGCCGCCTGGGGCAGGATAGGCTTTAGGAACCAGGCCCCGCAACACTCACATTGGGGCTCCCACGCCAGTGCCTCCCTCCGGGAACAGCCACATTTGAGGCCAAAACACTGGGTAAACGTTTCTCCGTCCACCTCAGTTGACCTGAAACCTAGTTGTAACTGAGATGGTTCGACTCCATCTTTAAGGGCTTCACTCAGGCAGGGGCACATTAGCATCGTGACCTCCATTCCTGGCAAATTCCAGGGCTCATACACATCAGGGTGTAACCCCTGGCAGTCTCTCTCATCCTCGGGGAGGGAACACTCCATTTCGGCAACAGTGTCCTCTGCCGCTGGCGGTTTGGGTTGCAGGAACTGCGCCGCACAGTCAGGACACTTAGGCCCTTGGGTCAGCTCACCAACGGCACACTCACATTCATTCAGACGGCCGTGCAGGCATTCTTCCCCGTCTACCACGGTCATCGTGAGGGCAACTGGTGACTCAGATGCTCCGTCCATCCAGCCACCCGTCACCTTCCATTCTTTTAACGCACACGGGCACACCACCATTGGCAAGACTAAATGGGGGGCCCGTACGATTCTATACAGCCAAGGGTGTTTTTCTCGGCATCCCTTGCTTTCCTTAGGGGGAACAGAAATTTCTGATTTCTGCTCAAGACACTCCCTCCCCCTGGTGGACTCTAGAGGAGGGGCAGCACAGTCTTTTGGGGAATGTTGCAAACTCGGTACTGAGTCACTCACAGTGTGGGGGCGGGGCTCGGGTTTTCCCGCCAGTCCTGGATAACTGTTGGCAACATTTTCCCGCGCAGCCGGGAACTTAGCACGTGGCTTCCTCCGCCTTGATGGCTTCCCCATGGCGAAACAAAAATAGGACAATTTAGAAAAACATGTACAGGGCACCCCAGGTCTGATATATATATCTCAGCAGCGCCTCCAAATGTAGCCCTTTTTGTGAACCGGCCGACCCACCCAATCTCACATTGGCCCCTCGTGGTCTAACCGGTTCCTTTCCCCACAACACACCTGCTCTAAGGGACTACTGGTAACTGCATAACACCTGTGGCTCCAGGAGATCTGAGCCTCCGCTAGCTGGGAGCCTGGGGAAACCCTTACCATTACCTGGTGCAGCGCCTCCACTTACCCAGGATCCCCGTTATGAAAGATAGCCCTGGGTAAGAAATACAATAACACTCATAGATAAAATACTAACACTTTACTAACACGACATGTCACACATCACATAACATAACATAACATAACATAACCTGATGCTCTATACGCATCACCTCAGCCCAATGTCTGGTGTTCCCACCCAGTGTCCTGTGATCCCCCCACACCCAATGTCCCGTACTCCTACGGAGGTCGTGGGTGACTGCGCAGTCACTATGTGAATAGGCCTGTTGGTGCACTTATAATACTGAAGTACCTTCCGAGCACTCCGATGCTCGGGACCGCAACACACTTCTCAAAGGGTCAGACGTCCGTCTGATCCTTTCCAGGTACTTCTGCCATGGACCCCAACGAGGGTCCCACCGCTCCACTGGAACTGCAACCGAATCACGGCAACACCAACCGCATGGGAACAGCAACCGCCGCTATCCATAACTAACCCTATCAGGACAGGAACCCTAACCTAGGGCCTGTCCCTGATGAACCGTAACCTGGGATGGTTTGGGGAAAACTCCTAGGGCCTGTGGAACAATAACCTGCCCCCCCTCCCCTAGCTACCCAGTCCTATCTGTCTCACTAACAACTAGCTATTACTAGCTAACAGTCTGCAGCATACACACAGCTCACACTGTCAGCCTGCAGACTTCACACACGCTGCACACACTGCGCCCAGCACATGCAGCTACACACACACACGCAGCTGCACTCACACACAGCCACCTGAATCCCGCAGCAAATCCACTGCTTGCATTCTGTGCCTATTTGCCAGTGCCCACAGCCCTCTCCGCTGTGGCACTGCCAAACCTGCACCTTCCGCACCTAAGGGTGACCTCCCTAGCTAGGGCCGTCCCTCTTCAGTTAGCCCTGCCCTTACCGGGAATTGGGGCCTGCCTGGGGATCTAGGGAGAACCCTTACCTGGTACAGGAGCCACGCGCTCCCTGCACCCTTCCTACTCCTTCCTTCTCCTCTGCCTGACTGACTCTGCAAAGCCCGGGAAATGTATCTATATTCCCCGGCTGAGCTTCCTCCAGCCCTATTGGCCGCAAGGGAGCACCTGACCTCTGTCTCCCTAAGCCTCCTGGGAGTTGTAGTCCCCAGGGGCTGCCTAAAGCATTGGGGCCGCGTGCGCACTTGCCCTGCGCATGCGCGAACCCCTAATGGCCGCCTCAATCTCCCTCTACACTTCCCTACTCTCGCGCGATCTCTCCCTATCCCTGGAGTCCTATCGCGCGCTTGCCGCCTCCTGCGCATGCGCGAACTAACGCGCAATGGCGGCGCACTCTCCTCCAGCCGCCGAGCCGGTGGCAACGCGATCGCGGCCCTAGCGACGGCCCGATCGCGTCCCCGGCAACCGGCCTGCGCCGCGATACCTAGCGCTGCTCCCTGCTCTGGCCCCCACCCTCGCGAAGTGCCGGCGGGTCCGTCGCAGCCTCCGGCGGCACCCGCTACCACACGGCACTCGCGGAGAGGGGCCAGGGAGGGAAAAAACAACCTCGGGGCTACATAAGCAAATACATATATGTTCATAGTACTACATACATATATTCATTTTTTTGTATGCTAAATACATTTGTCCAAATACCATTCACTTAGGAAACAGATGAATATGGGTCGCACACCTTTCTCTTCTCTGCTGTGTGGACAATTGCATGTGGCACCGGTATGTCATTCATCCACAGGTTCTATAATCCTTCTTAGAATTAAATTATTTTTGGTATATGTGAATAAAAAAAGTGTTCATAATTAATACTTTATGTACATGCTCTTTTTGGTTATGCATACACAATACACCTACTATGTCCATAGTCATTAGTTAGTGCAGTATGCTTATATACAATGTTATTTTTGCTGTGTGACGTGCATCACAATGATGTGTACACCAGTGTGTTTTTCATATTATATTTAATGAAAAATGCATGTTGTTTCATATGTAACACAAAATATACACTTTCGTGTGTTGCTTACCTTACTGAACATGTCATGACAATGTTTTATATTCATTCATGGTTTCTTTTTCAAGGTATATCACGTCAATGACTGCTCATGGTATGTATTTCAACTCACATCTGTCATAAGATGTGCCAACCTCTATACAGGTATAGTTACAGGATGTCTAAACACAACGTATTTAAAAAGATGTGACTATTGAAACATGTCGTTTCTGTATAGTGTACGTGCGTTTAGCTACACTTGGTGGTTAATGTGCAGTGTATTTCAAAAGCATTAGGGACATTACATAACATTTAATGTAGCAAACGTCCCAAATTCCATTCCTGTAATATAGGGGTGGGTGGAGAGAAGGGGATAAACCCTGCTCAAATATTTATTATGGGAGGAGAACATCCACGGATGCACACGAGTGATCTTAACACTCAATGCATGTTTGCCTGTAAACACACCAATGTTTTCTACATCATTTACATTGGAATGTATGTGATTAGTTCTTCTATCAATGCATCTTCATGTTGATTACAACATTGTCACATGTGTATGTATAAGTCACACATGTGTGTTGATTTGACGTACATGTAACATGTGAAAAAATGTTAACACCATGCAAAATTTTATTTCTTTGTATTCTCAACTTTTCATACTTCATTCGACCCAATGACAATGTTGTTAATATAATTTTAATTTCATTCACGTTAGTTATTCATTATTATCATGATCCTTTACAACTAATGTCAACATATGAACATCAATGACGTGGACATTTGCATACGCACACATTTCAGCAGCAGTGTTTATGTGTGTTGCACTTTTCGTGTGATGCATGTTTCTCTACGTCAAATGATATAAACTAACATACTAATGTTGATTGTATCATCACACTCACTTCGCTCTGTATGTGTAGAACTTTTAATAAAAACACTAAACTATAGTTAGTCGTGACAATAAAATATACACACAAATGTTAATGTTTTCATGATCTTTAACTAATATTCAATAGCTCATGCATGTTACGTTAACACTACAACTTAGGTTTAAAAATATTTTTCACACAAATAAACAGCTTATATCACCTCCCTATTGTTATAGTGTACTTTCAGATAGAATGTCTATGTGTTTTAATGTAGCATTTACATTCTTTCACAAGTCACACGTCACATTATACAATATAGTAGACAAATGTGTTTGCTGAGTAGAATGTTGGTTGCATATTGAACAGAGCAAGACATAAAATGTTAGTAGAAAAACACCAACATACATTAAAAGTTCTAACTTCAGTGCTTAGCAACATCATTAAGTTAATTAAGTGCATAGTAAATATAGGCATAACCGGATAACATTATGTATTAATTGTTAATCTGCGCACCAAGCATTGAAAGAATTGTTACATATGTATTATAATAGTTGTTCGCTCGTCGTCACAATCATCTAATATAACGAGTGGCTCATCTGAAATCATACATTGGTCCCATGTATTCATCCGCGACATCTGTGAAATACAGAAAACACAGGATGGTCAAAGATGGCACATTTATATATGTCTCTGCATGACAACGCGTAACACATCTCTATATGATTGTGGATATTCACGCATAAGTAACGTATATGTTGAAAGTGCAAGGATCAAATGACAGATACTGCACTGTCATTTTTATAATTGCGTTGCTGGCATTACTACGGATATGATATATCCGGTGCCTGTATACATAATAATGTACGCGCACAACTTCAGTTGCGCGCGCACTTCACGATTGTGTGGACTAAGTCTTAGCGCATGCGCTAAACAATGTGTACACTGTGTGTTGAATACATGTCCCTCCATGGTGCTGCTAGCAGTAAGCATATCATGTTTGGAACTTATGCTATGGAAGCGAAACTAATTCAGTTCTGGAGATATTCCACTAGATTTATAGTTTTTCCATTGGTTGCTTTCTTGTCCTTTTTTTCATTATTTCATTATTTATGAACTTTTTATGTCTTTTTGTATGACAGTGTTATTCCATTTATATCTGATTTATGAGGTTGTAGTTCTTAGTATATATGCTTGCTACATCATAACATTGCTCTATGTGGTTGGATACATTCTATATTTTTCTTCTGTTCATCTTTGGATATTCCATTGATGTATTACCATCTATACCTCGATATATCTTGGTTTAGGTAATATATAATCGAATATGTCTATTCCTAAATCTACAGCCAATTAAGTTTACTTTGAAATGTAATAGTTGTCCTCATGTACTAATTAACATTGTATATGTGTTCCTCCTTTGCTATTATATGGTCATAGTCTGTGTTTTATTTTTACCAGCATTGTGCTGTACTGTTTTTTATTCTCAGTAGCAATGCGTTGCACTGTTTTTATATTTAACCTTGTGTTTTGTATTATTCTTGTTATTATTAATATTATTATTATTCTTATTATATTACTCCCCTTTATGCGCTCTCCTATATCCCCAGCCTTCACGAGAGGCAAGTTTCAGAGCGGCTTCCCATTGGTGATTAGTTTTCACCAATCAGAGATGTCAGCTTTGCTGCTCGCGCGAGATTTTCACTCCATGATGTCACTGTTGGGGGCGGGGGGATCACATATTTATACGGGAGGGTATACAGACGCAAACCAACTCTTTGACAAAGGGACTTGTTCCCGAAACGCGTCAGAGTAGCCCTGTACCCTTCACTTGTCACTTAATAAACTTTTTTAATCGTTTTTGCTGGTTTGTGGCCCCCATCTCTTACACTGCTGTGCTCCGTTTTTTTGACCCCATGGGACATCAACTCTATCTGCTATGCTGGCGTGATGCCCGCACCACTTAAGGATGAGCTGCTACATCAGGGAGTACTTACCTGTTTACTCCAGTATGTCATTTTATTTATGCAGGTTGTTTCAATGAGAGGGTAGGCATGACCGTTATGATATATATAGGTCTGTCACCACCTCGGGGAGACTTATGTCCTGCTTTATCTATATATTGACAGGAGTTAAAGGCATACAGGTGTTCATTAAGTCTCACGTAGCTTTTATAATAGCTCAGTTTCCTTATGTGTGATTTCTATCAATGGATCATATTTATACACATGTCCTGTTTGTTGCTGAGCCCTGATTACTGGGACTAGTTCCCTTGAACTTTGAGTATAAAAGAGAGCCAGGTCCTTACATTTTTGAAGGCCAATGATAATCTTATCATTAGACAGGCTGATAAGGGAGGCGGTGTTGTCCTCCAGAATCGTAAGGATTATGAGTTGGAGGCACACCGCCTCCTTTATGATACTTCTTTTTATAGTAGAATGCTAAAAGATCCCACTAACGAACATGTTACTCTTTTGAAAAGTCTATTAGAGGATGCTCTGGCTAAATGTGTGATTACTAAGTTGGAGTCCGACTTTTTGTATTCCGAGTTTCCAAAGGTCCCTATTTTTTATCATCTGCCGAAGACGCATAAGTCGAAAATAAACCCTCCTGGATGCCCGATCATCTCGGGAATACAATCACTGACTGCAAATCTTTCGCAGTATGTAGACTTCTTCCTCCAGGTATATGTAGGTAGGTTGCCATCCCATTTGAAGGATACTTCATCCATCCTGCAGACCTTTCAGGAGTTTGAGTGGAACAGCACGTACAGGTGGTTAACCTGTAACGTACAGGCTCTTTACACTCATATTCCACACGATAAGGGACTGCAGGTGGTGAAATCCTTCCTGGAAGCTGATACATCACTGCACCATCTAAATACAGAATTTTGAAATCCATAGAGTTTATATTAACTCACAATTATTTCATGTTCCTCTCTGAATTCTTCCTGCAGGTTTGCGGAACTGCTATGGGGATGCGCTTTGCGCCCAGTTTTGCAAAACTGTACATGGGAGAATGGGAATCGC
This sequence comes from Ascaphus truei, assembly GCF_040206685.1. Taxonomy (NCBI): domain Eukaryota; kingdom Metazoa; phylum Chordata; class Amphibia; order Anura; family Ascaphidae; genus Ascaphus; species Ascaphus truei. The sequence goes on from NC_134483.1 coordinate 548,928,887, forward strand.
AGAGAATATGGACTAATAATCCATTCAGGCAAAACATCATTGTCTGGTATCACTATATTGACGACATCCTCTGTGTCTGAGAGGGGGATGATTCCACCAGTGTGAGGGAATAACCTATATGTTTATAGGGTTTTACATGTTTTACACTATATTTTGTCTTCCTATATCTCTGTTCCTATATGACGTCAATTTGAAATTGAGAACCAGCCCATTCGAGATGGAGTGAATCCTGCAACAAAAGACACGCGCTGAGGAGAAAACCAGTCCCAGAAAATCAAACAAACAAGACATTGTTCCAGATCCATTGTATTTGGATACAGGCCCATATTTATCCATCCAATTGCGAGTGTATCTCTTACCATCCACACATGACACTTTATTAGACACACTACTCTGTGTTTTTTCCCCTCTTTCTCTTTTTTTCTGCTCCTAGGTCAATCTTTGCAAAATATCTCCATCTCTATCAAGAAGAAAGAAGCGCCAGCTCCATAGCATAATACTGTATGCAAAATGTATTAAACAGGAGAGTAGACACCAGAACTTGCACTCACTGTGGTGGTGAAAGGGTCCCCATGCCGCAATAAAGGCAGTATGCCCGGCTGGGGGCCCCGGAGTCATAAAAGATAACTGTGGAGTGTCAGTTCTGCAGCCCAGGGCTGGCTGCAGTCCGGGAAATATGTAATAACGTGTCTAAAATATGCCGCCAAGAATAAGGGGTTTCTAACTGTGTTTTCAGGGTTAATTGGATAAGTCCGCTTGTGGTTATGTGGTGAGTGTTTGTATTGCAACATTGAATCACTGTCTGATTGCAGGCAAGCAAGGGAAAGCCCTAGCCCTAAAGTGGATAATTGGCTTGCGGTCAGAGAGTGGTTCCGGATTGCAACAATGTAAGCTGTGGTCGCATTACGCAAATAAGGTCAATTGGAGAAGTGCGTCCGCGGTTATCAATGGGGACCGTAAATTGCAACATTGCGTCCCAACCGCAAACCGCAGACGGGAAAAAGTTAAATCCACAAACCACATCACAGCCTCACATAATTAGATAGCTAGCTTTGGCTAGGCATGTTCAAGCCCTCTGATTTTTTTGTATGCAGCGTGCTAGGAGATAATCATTTTAACAGATATAAATTATCATACTGTAATATTTCATAGAAAGTATTAAATGAACGTTCCCTGTATTTTTGGTAATTTAAAGTTAGAAGCCCCAGAGCATTTGCATTTCAGCCAGGCAGGACAGCGGATACATTATGGATTCACCCTGATAATTTATAATCAGGCATTCCAGGGGTGAGTCATGCATCCTGTAAGTCCGGACTTCTGAGACACCCTGGGGAGATGCTACCAGAGTGTCTAGGGAAATCCTGGGCTTCAAAAGGTACCGACCTGGTACAAGTGTGAAGTGCCGGAAAGTGAATTAAAACAATTTGCCTAGCAGATGTTTAGGTATCCTGAAGGGAGGTAGACTTTCTGCCGCCATGCAGGGGGGCTTGGTCAGGTATGCTAAGCGGCTCATGTGTGAGGTTAGCGAATGACCCTTAGCATACCATGAGGCCCTTTGCCTGGCTGCAGAAACTGTTGGCAAACTTGCCAAGGTTGGCTTGGCATTACCCAGATAGGCCGTGGTTTATTTATAAGTCCGTGCAGGACTTCATGTGTGGGTTCTTCTGCGATTGATGTGAAAGTATAGCGTGCGGTACAAAGATATTTTTTCATTGCAACTAAGGATTGTACCCCGCTTCAAGAGTTCGTTAGAACTAAGGACTTGTGAACGAATTCTGCAAGGGCAGAATGAAATTATTATTTTCAGAGAAGATACGGGGGCTGCAAATGGCGCCCCTAGCCAAAAGACTGTTTCGCGGCTCTGCTTGTGCATCAACCCCGCCCTGGGAATTGATACCTGGAGGCTGCATTTCTTGGACTTTCGTTCTGAAACCATTTTATTTCGTTTGCCCCGTTCCCGTGTGTTATTCGTGATATTTTTGTAATTCAAGCTGTGTGTTTTCTTGTAAATAAATCACAATTTATTTTATTTCACGTTTTGTTCAAAGGATCCAGATGGTAAAGTGTTAAAAAGCTTGGTCTCCAGTGACACTCACAAATGGGTAAAACAAACATTCAGTGGAGAGAAAGCTGTAATCAGATGCATCAGTTGGGGAACGGATCTGAAGGTACTACACAGACGCTGATTGCCAGTTGTCTTTGTCTCAGGGTGTACTCACCTGAGATGGTTGAGGTTCACAGCAGCGCTCCTTAGTGTCCCCGTTGTCAACGATGTAGTGCTCGCTTCACCGGCATCATCGATACACCACAGCTTGTTTCAGGGACAGAGTCACCTCAGCACTTGATCCGGTCATTCACAACGTCCCAACGCGTTTGGTCACGTGCGTGACTTCCTCCGGGGAGGATTTGCTCACAGCAGTGATGGATTTAAATAGTCAGTATTGCCGCACAATAGACAGCACAGAATTTAAAGATCAGCTGTCGCCCATAATTGCTGTGAGTGAGCTTAAGAAACCGTCAAATGAATGCTGAGCATATACCTTAAAATAACTGATTACTAAGAGGCAAATAAAAAAAGCTCTATGTGACTGAATTAACAACTAGATGACAACTATAAGGTGGAATCTATATCAGATGGACATTAAATAAAATAAATCATAAAATTACAAAAATAAACTAATTGCACTAAAATATACCCCTTAAACACATATTGAATGCATTTTAACCAGTAGAGAATGTGCATGTATATAAGAGGGAAGGGGGGCGGAGGGAGGAGGAATGGGGAAAGGAAGGAATGGGGGAGGGGGAAAGGAGTCCAAAGTTGCATCTGTTCGGTGCACACAGTAGGAGTGAGAGACTGATGATTTGATCAAGAACAGAGCCGGCATCCACAGCAGAGAAGTCCGAGATCTCGCGAGATAAGATATGATTTCCGACTGAAGCTTTTCTCACATTCAGAGCAGTTATAGGGTCTCACCCGTGTGGATTGCTTGGTGTGTAACAAGACTTGATTTCCGACTGAAGCTTTTCCTACATTCAGAGCAGTTATAGGGTTTCACCCCTGTGTGGATTGTTTGGTGTGTAACAAGACTTGATTTCCGACTGAAGCTTTTCCTACATTCAGAGCAGTTATAGGGTCTCTCCCCTGTGTGGATTCTTTGGTGTGTAACAAGATGCGATTTCTTACTGAAGCTTCTCCCACATTCAGAGCAGTTATAGGGTATCACCCCTGTGTGGATTCTTTGGTGTGTAATGACATGAAATTTATAACTGAAGCTTTTCCCACATTCAGAGCAGTTATAGGGTCTCTCCCCTGTGTGGATTCTTTGGTGTGTAACAAATTCTGATTTCTGACTGAAGCTTTTCCCACATTCAAAGCAGTTATAAGGCTTCACCCCTGTGTGGATTCTTTGGTGCGTTACAAGATATGATTTCTGACTGAAGCTTTTCTCACATTCAGAGCAGTTATAAGGCTTCACCCCTGTGTGGATTCTTTGGTGTCTAACAAGATCTGATTTATTACTGAAGCTTATCCCACATTCAGAGCACTTATAAGGCCTCACCCCTGTGTGGATTCTTTGGTGTCTAACAAGATTTGATTTCTGACTGAAGCTTCTCCCACATTCAGAGCAGTTATAGGATTTCTTCCCTGTGGGGATTATTTGTGGTATAACATTACCGTATGTCCCACTGTAGGTTTTCATGTCTCTGTTCTTTAAACCCTCTCCTTGTCTTGCGGTGTCTGTAAGTTTAGTAAAAGGCTGATGATGTATAGGAATGCTCTGTCGAGTTTCTGGTAATCTTGTTCCAATTCTCATACAGACTTAAGCAATGTTGAAGTCTTCAAAACATATTTCCATTAATCCCTCATGTAATTTATGATGTTTGGGACATTCTTACATTGCTTCTTGTTCACAGACGAGTCATGTGCTGAAGATACATCTATGGTGAGAAAATGTATTAATGTAACATTGCAATGCGTCAGAGTAGATTTGGATGAGAGACATATGTTCATTGAGTTCAACCTTTATAAAATTCTACTTGTGCAACATACTGAATATAATTAAAGCTACATTGTTATAGTTACATTCACCCAGAGGAAGGCATAGAAACACCCCAATTAATCGTTTTACAATTATGTCTCATATGTGGAAATAAATATTTCCTCCTCACTCCAGTAATATATACATGTTTATCCAAGAAGGATAGAAAGAATTCCTCTCTTTGCACCCTCTATGGTATTGTATGTGAAATACATATATACATATATCATAGGCTATTACATCGGTGAGGACTGTTAAAACCAAAAACAATAAAACTTTATTACATCAATGAAAAATACAGTGACTATGTGAAAATATATATAAAAAAGGTTTAAAAATCCTGTTCACAGGAGGCTTCCGGTGACGTCACCCAACATAGTGGTGTAGTTTGGGAGCTCTGCAGACTCTTCCGATTAAAGATTAACAAAAGCACCCGTCCACCGAATAATCACAATTAAATTTCGGCTCCCCGGCTGGGGTAACAACCGGAGAATGTCTAGGCAGCAAAAGAAACCAGTGTCCCAAGCAGTAACCAAATATTTCACACCGCAACAGAAGAGCCCGGAGCCGCAGCCGGAAAAACAAGATGGCTGCAGCCCACGAGGAGAACCGGCTAAACAGGGGAAAGCACCCCGCTCTAAAGAGACCTCCGCTTCAGAGGAACCCCTCACTAGGTCATACATGGAGGAGCTGCTGGCAGCAATGCAGACAAAACTGTATACCTCCTTACAATCGGAGATAAAGTCAGCAGTCCATGATCTCAAGCAGGAAATAAACGGATTGGCAGAAAAGACCACCACGCTGGAAACTAAAATGGAGGAGAGCCACCAGCGCCAAACTGGAGCAGAAGAAGAAATTTTTAATCGAAAAGAGGAACTCCAACGGATAAGAGATGCGCTAGAAGACCAGGAGAACCGGGATAGAAGGCAGAATTTGCGTATTCGAAATATCCCTGAAACGGTTCTCCCTGGCCTCCTCCGCCCGTACCTACTCGACCTATTTAAATTTATCTGTGGATCCCTGGATGACAGAGACCTTGAAATAGATCGGGCCCACAGGGCTCTGGGGCCCAGATCAGAAGACCCGAACCGAAGGCGCGATGTGATAGTGAAACTGCACAGCTACACGTCTAAAGAAAGCATTCTCATAGCATGCAGAGGAAAAGAATCACTCACCTTCATGGAAGAACAGCTCCAGATATTCAGCGACCTGTCGAGGATAACGGTGCTCCGCAGGAAGGAGATGAAACCTTTAACAACTTTCCTCCGAGACAACGAAGTAAAATATCGCTGGGGGTTCCCCTTTAAATTGACGGCGAACCACAAAGGTAAATTCCTGACGATCCGATTCCCGGAGGATATGGACCCGTATGTGCGGGCCCTGGGTCTAACTCCACCAGCCTCCTGGGCACCGCAGCGACAGCGGGCCTCTGCGCGGAGTGAAGACCCGGACGAAAGCAACGACCAAGGAAGAAGAGAGCCCTCAGCACGCCTGAAGTCAACCAGACGCTGAAGGGACAGAGAAGCGCCGCCGCTCTACTTATCTGCTCACTGCCGAGTCGAACTGCTCATCTCCGCTGAAGTATCGCGAGACAAGCGGGAAGAACAGCCTTCGGATCCGAAGAGAAATCCCAGCGACTGCAGAACCTGAGGGCCGACTGGAAAGCATCAAGGAGAGATCTTTGCATGCAGTTATCGACCCCCCAGCAAGCCTAAGTCCGGTCCGAAATAAAGTTAAAGTTAAAAAGTTCTTTGAGTTTTTGTTACCCTTCGGGGTGTTGTTGCAGCGGCCAGGAGGCCCTGGTGGTTGGAGGAGCCTGGGACTCGCTTATTACGGAGAGGGGGGGGAGGGGGAGAGACAACAAAGCTGAACCAGCTGAACTGTGAGTATCTCTTTACCCCCCGCTGCCCCCCCCGCCCCCAAGAGAACCTGGAGGCCACCCCAAAATGGACAACGGGACCCACCCTCCAAACGGACCTGGGGTACGGTTAGGACTGAATCATAAAGCACCCAGAGGCCCCACCGTTGCGGGCCTATGCGTACACAGGGTTGACAAGCAAGGTCGCCCCCCCTCTCCCCCCTGCCATCTCCCCCCCTTCCCTCCCCCCCTGCCATCTCCCCCCCTGCCATCACCCCCCCCTGCCACCTCCCCCCCCCACCTCTCCTGACCATCCCTTACCCCCCCGTCCCCCTGTTTACCTCATCCCCCCCCTCATCCCCTCCCCAACGGGATATCAAGGCAGTATATACCGGGCACCTGAGAGAAAATGTCAAATGTTTCAAACCGCTGTCTGCACTGAAACCCAATAATGTGAAATAATAATATACATGTCTGATTGCTAACTTAAAATGTGATGAACAGGCTTGGAATTGTTAGATGGCTCCCCCTCCCTCCCCCCCTGCCATCTCTCCCCCCCCCACCCCCTCCTCTCCAGACCATCCCCTACCCCTCCCGTCCCCCAGTTTACCTCATCCCCCCCTGCCACCCCGTCCCCCCCCACACCCCCTCCCCAATGGGATATCAAGGCAGTATATACCGGGCACCTGAGAGAAAATGTCAAGTGTTTCAAACCGCTGTCTGCACTGAAACCCAATAATGTGAAATAATAATATACATGTCTGATTACTAACTTAAAATGTGATGAACAGGCTTTGAATTGTTAGATGGTTCCCCCCCTTTCCCCCCCCCCCCTGCTCTCCCCCCCTCTCCCCCCCCGCTCTCCCTCCCCCCTCTCCCCTCTACCCCTCCTTCCCCCCCTCCCCCAAAGAGGTTCAAAATTGCTGTCCATGTTGATATTCAAAGGAGTGCAAGAGCACAGGTTTAAGGGGGGGGAAAGGGGCGCCTCTACTATAAATAAACTTTTCTATAATATGCCTTACTGACAACTGAAATTGTATGCATCCAGGGGGCAAACGTGTTTTGAATGGACGTACCGCTCCCTCCCCCCTCCCCCCCCCTCCTTCCCCCCCCCTCCGCCGCCCCCCTCCCCCTCCTCCGCCCCCCTCCTCCTCCCCCCCTCCCTCCTCCTCCCCCTCTCCCCCTCTCTCCCTCCCCCTCCCCCCCCCTACTCCTCCCCCGCCCCCCTCCTTCCCCCATCCTCCCCCCCTCCTCCTCCCCCTCCCCCCTCCTCCTCCCCCTCTCTCCCCCTCCTCCCCCCTCCTCCCCTCCTCCTCCCCTCCTCCTCCCCCCCTCCTCCGCCCCTTCTCCTCCTCCCCCCCTCCTCCCCCCCCTCCTCCTCCTCCCCCCTCCTCCCCCCCTCCTCCTCCCCCTCTCCTCCCCTCTCCTCCCCCCCCTCCTCCCCTCTCCCCCCCTCTACCCTCCTCCCCTCTCCCCCCTCCCCCCTCCCCCCCCACCTCCCCTCCTAGTGTACCTCTGGAAGGGTACAAACCATAAAATCCTCTAGAGTCTGCACCCCCCCTCTTGCATCCCAGTTCGGGAGTCAACGGACCCCTCCCATTGGGCCCTAAGCCCAAACACCGGTTATACCACCGGTATTACTGCTAGAGGACTACTACTGGCCCTCTTTTCACACTATCTCCTCCTGCCGACCCTGTCCCGGCAGGTTTCTACCCTATTCTCCCCTACCCCTCCCCCCCCAGCCCCCTGGAGCGCCACTCAGGTTCCCCCAAATATAAACCCCTCAATACACGAAGGGAATATGGTCCGACAAAGGATCCGAAAAATTCTCCCTAGTGGGAAGGGAGTTGCTCTAGAAGGAACCAAACCCCAAACCAATGGCTAGCAAAATTCCAATAAATTTAATCTCACTAAACGTAAAAGGCCTAAACAACAATAAAAAAAGGAGGCTAGCTCTACAAGAGATGAAAAGATTAAAAGGCGACATTGTATTTCTACAGGAGACCCACTTCGCATCGCACGAGCTGCCTAAACTGTTCAGCAAGGCTTTCCCCACGGGCTACTTCTCATCGTTTGGTAGCAAAAAGAGAGGAGTGGCAATTCTATTCCGTCAGGGAACGCCATTCAATCACACTAAAACAATCACAGATCCAGAGGGTAGATTTCTTATAGTTTATGGGTCGCTGGCAGGTTCACCTATCGTGCTGGTCAATGTGTACACACCCAATGAGAACCAGATAGAATTTCTGAGGGCCCTTCTGGACAAGATTGACCCGACCTACCTGTCCTCAATGGTAGTAGGAGGGGACTTTAACATGGCCCTGAACCCACTAGAGGACAAGTCAAGCCTTTTAAATAGATCGCATGCAAAGGCCTCCCAAAGAATAGGGAAAAAATTCAAAGAAATCATGGGAGAGTACTCTTTGTTGGATATTTGGAGAACACAACATCGGGGCCAGAGAGATTACACTTTTTTCTCCCCTCCACACCAGACCTACTCTCGAATAGACTATCTCTTCGCCACTAAAACCATTTTTGAAGCGTCAACAAGCTCAGATATAGGCCCCATCACATGGTCAGACCATGCCCCAATCATAGTTACCCTTGACACCCCATTCATAAAGACAAATTCGTTCAATTGGAAACTTAACGACTCACTATTAAACTACCCCGAAATTGAGAGAGAAATAATATCAGCACTCAAAGAATACTTTGCCCATAATACAGAGTCGGTCTCATCACCAGCAACCCTGTGGGAAGCCCATAAGGCAACGATTAGAGGAGCCATTATCTCCATCGCGTCCCACAGGAAAAAAAAAAAAACAAAGGCTATTAGAGACCTGACGGATAAAATCCTAGAACTAGAGCGCCAACATAAAATTAACCCCTCCAGAAAAATATATAGAACACTAACATCCGTCAGAGAGGAGCTCAGCCAATTACAGATAGAAGACGTAGAAAAGTCACTGCGATGGACCAGTCAAAAATATTATGATAAGGGGAACAAAGCAGATAGACTATTGGCTAACAAATTAAGAGGTGTACAGAAGAGATCTCAAATTACAGCTATCAAGAGTAGGTCTGGTGAAATCTTATATAGTGATAAGAAAATCGCAGAGGAGTTTACAGCATTTTACACAGAGCTCTATAACCTAAAAACCCAGGGCAATAAAGCTCCGGAAACAAATTCCAGAATTATCAATGACTACCTTTCTAAGTGTCACCTCCCCAGTCTCACGGATGAAGAACAACAAAAACTGAACGCAAGAATAACGAAAATAGAGCTCACGGAAGCGGTAAAAGCGTCAAAGATCTCTAAAACTCCTGGTCCCGATGGCTTCTCCAATACCTATTACAAACGGTTCCTCCCGATCCTGTCAACACACCTCCTCAACCTATTCAATTCCTTCATGGAGGGCTCACCAATCCCGCCCTCCATGACCAATGCTAGTTTAGCTATAATCCATAAGGACGGTAGAGACCCAGAACATTGTGGAAGCTACCGACCTATATCGCTACTAAACAATGATCTGAAACTGTACAGTAAGATCCTCGCCAATCGGTTGAACCCAATCTTACCCAGACTGATCAACATTGACCAGGTTGGATTTGTTAAGAATCGTCAGGCCTCTGACAACACACGAAAAATTATAAACATAATAGAACATGTCCGAATCTCAGGTTCCAAAGCAGTGTTATTAAGTCTTGATGCAGAGAAGGCGTTCGACAGAATTGACTGGCTCTTTCTAGATAACACAATGAAAAAATTCGGCTTCAATGGCACATATCTAGAGGGTGTCAGGGCACTCTACAGCAGCCCCACGGCGACGGTCAAACTCCCGGGCGCTCCGGCAAAGGCCTTCGAGATAAGGAATGGCACGAGACAGGGTTGCCCCCTTTCCCCTCTTCTCTTCGCCTTGACGATAGAGCCTTTGGCGGCGAGAATAAGGGACAACGCAAGCATTCAAGGCATAGCTATAGGGGACACTAATTACAAAATCTCGTTGTTTGCGGACGATGTCATTCTCACGCTGTCCCACCCTCATACCTCCCTACCCAACCTGCAAAAAGAGTTATCCGACTTCAGAGAGATATCGGGCTATAAAATTAATAGCGACAAATCTGAAGCCCTGAATCTAAATCTCGAAGACTCGGAGATCCAATTATTGAAATCAAATTTCAATTACAGATGGTGCCCTTCATACATTAAATATCTGGGAGTTAATGTATCAAAGGACTACCGCTCCCTATATCAATGCAATTACCCCCCCTTATTTGACAAAATCAGAAAAGACTTGGATAAATGGGAGGAATACCAAATTTCCTCGATCGGAAGGATGCTCTCAGTTAAGATGAATGTACTCCCAAGGTTACTATACTATTTTCAGACACTTCCGATCAGGGTTCCTGGAACAGAATTGAAAGATCTCCAGAGCAGAATATTCAAATTTAATTGGCACAGTAAAAAACCTAGAGTCGCAAAATCAGTACTAACAGCACCAAAGAGTGGGGGGGGGAGGGGTATGGGGGTGCCGGACATCGCTCGATACTACCAGGCAGCCCAATCAAACCACCCTCAGCTGCCTCTCCTTCCTCCATCTCCGCTCAGGACTTTGCTGACTATTTTAAGGAAAAGGTGGAATCCATACGTCAGAACATCCCCTCTGTTTCTTCCTCCCATCCTACACCTCTTCCTAACTCTCCTCCTGCCTTCCTTGAGTCTTTTTCCACTGTCTCAGAGGAGGATGTGTCGCTGTTGATCTCCTCTTCTCCCTCTACCACTTGCCCTCTTGACCCCATTCCCTCCCATCTCCTAAAACCTCTAGCTCCTACTATAATCCCTACGCTCACACACATTTTTAACTCCTCCCTCTGCTCTGGAACCTTTCCATCCTCCTTCAAACATGCAACAGTCATACCATTACTCAAAAACAGCAAGCTTGACCCTACCTGTCTTTCTAACTATCGGCCTGTCTCCCTCCTGCCTTTTGCCTCTAAACTACTTGAACGTCTTGTATTCTCTTGCTTGCTCCATTTTCTCAACACCTATTCTCTCCTAGACCCTCTACAATCTGGCTTCCGCACTGCTCACTCCACCGAAACAGCCCTCACCAAAATAACCGACGACCTCCATGCTGCCAAAGACAGAGGTCATTACACTCTGCTCATATTACTCGACCTCTCTGCAGCATTTGACACCGTGGACCACCCTCTTCTCCTCCACATTCTCCATACTCTAGATATTCGGAACAAAGCTCTATCCTGGATCTCATCCTACCTCTCCCATCGTACTTTTAGTGTCTCTTCTGCTAACACCTCCTCCTCCTCTATTGATCTCTCTGTGGGGGTACCCCAGGGCTCTGTCCTGGGACCTCTTCTCTTTTCTCTGTACACACTCTCTCTAGGTGACCTAATAACATCTTTTGGGTTTAATTATCACCTCTATGCCGACGACACACAAATATACTTTTCAACACCTGACCTTACACCTGCTGTACAAACCAAAGTTTCTGAATGTCTCTCTGCTATATCATCCTGGATGGCCCTCCGACGCCTTAAACTCAACATGGCTAAAACAGAGCTCCTCATACTTCCTCCAAAACCTGGCCCTACTACCTCCTTCCACATTACTGTTGGAACTACAATCATTCACCCAGTAGCCCAAGCACGCTGCCTAGGGGTCACACTCGACTCCTCTCTCACATTCGCCCCTCACATTCAAAACATTTCTAAAACCTGTCGCTTTTTCCTCCGCAATATAACAAAGATACGCCCTTTCCTCTGTTGCTCGACTGCTAAAACTCTGACTCAGGCCCTCATTCTCTCCCGTCTTGATTACTGTAACCTCCTGCTGTCCGGTCTTCCTGCCTCTCACCTGTCTCCCCTACAATCTATCCTTAACGCTGCTGCCAGAATCACTCTACTCTTTCCTAGATCTGTCTCAGCATCTCCCCTCATGAAATCCCTCTCCTGGCTTCCGATCAAATCCCGCATCTCACACTCCATTCTTCTCCTCACTTTTAAAGCTTTACACTCTTCTGCCCCTCCTTACATCTCAGCCCTAATTTCTCGTTATGCACCATCCAGACTCTTGCGTTCTTCTCAAGGATGTCTTCTTTCTACCCCCTTTGTATCTAAAGCCCTCTCCCGCCTTAAACCTTTCTCACTGACTGCCCCACACCTCTGGAATGCCCTTCCCCTCAGTACCCGACTAGCACCCTCTCTATCCACCTTTAAGACCCACCTTAAGACACACTTGCTTAAAGAAGCATATGAATAGCACTGTGGCTATTCTGAACACATGGCACATAAAGCTTGGCCCCCTGCAGATGCACTTACCAGAACTCCCTCCTACTGTCTCTGTACGTTCTCCCTACCTACCAATTAGACTGTAAGCTCCTCGGAGCAGGGACTCCTCTTCCTTAATGTCTAAAGCACTTATTCCCATGATCTGTTATTTATATTATCTGTTATTTATTGGATTACCACATGTATTACTGCTGTGAAGCGCTATGTACATTAATGGCGCTATATAAATAAAGACATACAATACAATACAATACAATGTCCCATCTCCCTCACAGCACCCACCCCCCTGCAAGTCCCGTCTCCCTCACATCACCCCCCCCTGCATGCCCCGTCTCCCTCACATCAACCCCCTGCATGTCCCGTCTCCCTCACATCAACCCCCCCTGCATGTCCCGTCTCCCTCACATCAACCCCCCTGCATGTCCCATCTCCCTCACATCACCCCCCCTGCATGTCCCGTCTCCCTCACATCACCCCCCTGCATGTCTCATCTCCCTCACATCACCCCCCCCCCCTGCATGTCTAGTCTCCCTCACATCACCCCCCCTGCATGTCCCGTCTCCCTCACATCACCCCCCTGCATGTCCCGTCTCCCTCACATCACCCCCCTGCATGTCTCGTCTCCCTCACATCACCCACCCCCCCTGCATGTCCCATCTCCCTCACATCACCCACCCCCCCTGCATGTCCCATCTCCCTCACATCACCCCCCCTGCATGTCCCGTCTCCCTCACATCACCCCCCTGCATGTCTCGTCTCCCTCACATCACCCACCCCCCCTGCATGTCCCATCTCCCTCACATCACCCGCCCTGCATGTCCCGTCTCCCTCACATCACCCCCCTGCATGTCTCGTCTCCCTCACATCACCCCCCTGCATGTCCCGCCGTCTCCCTCACATCACCCACCCCCCCTGCATGTCCCGCCGTCTCCCTCACATCACCCACCCCCCCTGCATGTCTCGTCTCCCTCACATCACCCCCCTGCATGTCCCGCCGTCTCCCTCACATCACCCACCCCCCCTGCATGTCCCATCTCCCTCACCTCAAGCGGCGGCATGCAAGTTGCGGGCAGTAGGCGGCGGCGGTGTGCAGGTTGCGGGCGGGCAGTAGGTGGCGGCACGTGCATGCGTACACATGTGCGCGCTAGAGGGCGGCTGTGTGCGGGCTCGGGGGGGGGGGGGGAGTGGAAGAGCCGGGGAAACCGGGGAGAGCCAGGAAACCGCTGGGGCGGCCAGGCGGAACCCCTGGGACTGGTCCACGGAGCCCCGGTTGGGAATCACTGTATTACATAGTGAATATTCACAGTGTTATCAGTATAAGTGTGTGGTTACGTAATCTGCATTTATATCTGTGTAATGTGGGGCTGTCATGCGCCTTTGTCTTTAATTCACACAACATACAACTTTATATTGCTATGCGCCAGTCACTGAGTATAGCTAATTGGAATATATTCAGGCATGTTGCTGGATATAGTAAACGACTATTTAAAAAGTGCTTCTCGTTATTACTGTCACGAAAAGGGGGTGGGTTGCCCGGTAATAAAGGGGTTACACCCCAGCTGGCCACCCCTACTGTCGTGTGGGAGGCGAGGGGTTAACTATAATAATGGTTAAGTGTGTTTTTATGCCCCTGCCTCTATACCAAAATGTTTGTCACTGATTACATGTGTTTTCTACCCTTACAGTCTATGCACCAAACACATACACTGGGATCAGGTCGGGAGGGAAAGGGTTAACCGTGTGTAGGTTTAAGGCCCTTTGTTCCCCTTCCCGCCTTTTTAACCCCCATTTGCAGCCAGTCCCATAGGTCTATGAAGATTTCAAGGTTTTGGGCCCGATATCGAATTAGACCAGCAGGTGGCGCCCGAGAGGAGAAGCGACGCTTTTCCCATTGAAATGAATAGGCGTAATGCATTTCAATGGGGATTCCTCGAGTCCGTTCTCCAGGAACTGCCAAACCGCAGTATCCAAAAATAGTTACATCCTCAAAGAAAGAGCTTTGATCGTTCGATTACCGTGGGAACTTGGTCACGGCCAAGTTCAAACATATTAAAATTGTAACTTTGGTTCTGGGGCAGCTAGCGGTCCAACTCTTTTGCCCCTAGCTCAGGGGGACCCCCTTACTCGAACCCAACCGGGTCCGACGGGCAATGTGTGACGGTAGCGTCAGACAGGGTCATAATATACACACAAAAAATACTTCACTGGGTTGAACTGAATACGACTAAGATAAGAATAAAGAAAGTTTATTCCTTAAAGGAGAACACACAGAATTATACAATTAACGCACAAGATATGAACACTTACTTAGGGTTTGGGAAATGAAGCAGTCAGGAACGGGACTGGCAATTCATTCAGGATATAAAACGAAGTCACAACGAATAACACTAACCATAGGGCTGACACTCATTTATATAAGGTTTGAGTCCTATACCTTAACATGGGATTTCAACACACTAAATCAAAGGCGTCTTTGGGTCTGCTAGACTGATCACTGGCCCATCATAGCCTTTGTTAAAGGTGGGACACTGTAGAGGGAGAAAGGGGGTGGCCCGGTATTAAAGGGGTTGCACCCCATTTGGCCATCCCCTGGCAACACCAGGGAGACAAGGGGTTAACTGGGCTGAGGCCCAGAAATGTGATTGAACCCTTGTTATAACATGTAAATGTATTTTCCCCTGTTCCCCTGTCCCATTGTAATATCTGGTTTAAACAGTGTCTGCATCACACACACACTAGCATCCATCTGGGAGCACAAGGGTTAATAGTTCTTTAATGATTATAGCTCTTTGTGTAATTTTCCCGCCTTTTCAGGCACCATTTTGCAGGTCCCCATAGGCCGCCATTAGGGCTCCATGCGTTTCAATAGAGAATCTTGCTGTTTTAGTCCTGTTTCCTGTGAAGACCAACAGGTGGCGTCCGAGAGGGAGAGCGGCGGTTTCCCATTGTAAGTCAATGGGCCCATAGACTTCAATGGAGATTCCTCGAGGTAGCTTTCGAAGAACGAGTTGGCTGCCGTCCAGACCGCAAACCGCAAAGCGGATACAATTTCTAAAAGAGAGCTTTGATCACTTACAAGTCAAGTTCAACGACAATTGGCGTGGGAATAAACAGTTCTAGAGCACCTAGAAATAAAATTCTTTTTTCCCCTAGTTCCTGGACTTCCCCCCACTTGACCACAACCGGGTCCCCGAATCCTGGACCCCCGATAAGGGTCGAACCGAGAAGAGCGGGTCGCGCCATAGGCTTTGCCGGCGGCAGCAGAAACGGCTCAGAAAAATAACTAAGTGTGAAAAGCTGAATTTTGGGAATCCATATCTCCGGTTCCGGAGGGCCCAGAGGATCAAGGTTTGGGGTATCTGTAGCCACTGCTCCGGCATCACTGCAGAACCATCCTTGACCCTCCTGGACCAACCCGACGGAGTATGGACCCCCTTGAAGGTTCGGGACTTTTCCCATAGACTTCAATGGCGGCCAAACCCCATTGACCGGCTATGGCGGCGAGACCCCGTTGAAAGTCTATGGCGACGGATCCCCATAGCCGCCAATGGCGGCGGTTCTCCATTGAAAGTCTATGGCGGAGAAGCCCGTTGGTTTCAATGGGGATTTAGTGAAAAACTGAGATTTCTTTTTAGCGTAGTTTTCTGCATTAAAATGTAAAACGATTTAAGGTGTATTTGTGTAACTCCGGTTCCGAAGGTCATAGCAAGTCGCTTTTTGGACCATATGGTGTCCCAGTTCCGGCATTGAGAACTGGGAAGTTTGGACCTGCTCGACCCAACAGAACCGGATATTTTAATATGTTCATGTTTTACCTTTGATACTGTGTTGTAAGGTATGGATAAGATCCAGAGGAAATTCCTTTGGCCATAATGTAGCATATGGTCAAAGGAAGCGTCCCAATGTCTGGGACTTAAGTATGGTTCAACGGGTTTTGTCACCCTCACTGTTTAGCTGAGGGCGGAGAAGGCTCAAACCAGAGCCGGCCTTAAGTGTTCCATTTCACATCTCACAACAAAGGCTTTCCTGCCAGGAAATATAGTCCCTAGACTAGCTGGCATCCCAGATGCAAATATGGGGCCCCAGAAATGAGACCCCAGAGTTCTATTGCGCATGGGCCAACTAGCAGGGGGGCATGGGTCAGAATAGTTCCCACGTTAGAGAGTGGCTGGAGTTAATTGGAAACCAATCCCCAGTACTCAGTGTTAAGGACAGGGGAACAAAGGTTTATAAACTGCTGTCCACCCTTTATCCTTTGTTCATGATGTCTCTTCTTGAAACTATCTTGATTGCTGAAGGAATGCTGTGCAAAGTACTTCTCAACTTCCCAACCCCCATGTAAGTGTACTTCTTGTCTGTTACTGTATTATCTCATGTGTTCACCTATCCAAAGGAATAAAATCACTTTATTATATCTTAAGCCTCGTTCAGTTCAAACCCAGTTATTTTTGTTATACTATTAAGAAACCTGTGTAGGCTATCGTCACAGGCTTATTAATAAAACTGGTGGCAGCGGCGGGACTGGACCTGGATTACAGTATTCTGCGGGGTACTGAGATCCAGTGGGAACTTGATGGTAATTGCAAGTTCCTGGGACTAAAGATATTGAACACACAGTAGTGCAACAAGTAACGCAAGTTGTCACACCACCTCACTGCTGCGACCCAGAACCATGAGTGAAGCGGAAAACATCTATTACTTGAGAACTAGAAATCAGCTAAAAGACAAGTGCCGTGCCTATGGACTGGAATATGAGGACCAGGAGGTCGAGGACATGATTGCAGTAATCACGGCCTATGAAACCGAACATCCAGAGATCCTGGAACGGGCTCAGCTTGCCCTTATACCGCTGCCCGGAGATCAGGGACTGAACCCAGTGCCGGGGCGGCAGAATCCCGGGGAGGGAACGAGTGCACCTCCCAGGACAAGTGCAACAGGGGGGGCACTGATGGGTGCGGATACCAGTCCGATTACCCCCGAAATGTTGGCACTGATAACAGCGTGGGGAAACCGAGGGACACCGGAGGAGCGGCTACAGTTTATCTCTATGGCAGTGAACAGACCCACTTATTGCCCCCCGGTCCGACCCCCCAAAGATGAACTCCAACTGGACAAGCACAGTCTCACCAAGTATGTGGAGGGCACTGATCGGATTGACATGTTTTTAAGGAACTTTGAAACACAGTGCCGGCGGTACAAGGTGTTTCCCCGGCATAGGGTTGCCCGCTTGGACCCGCTACTCACCGGCTTGGCTAAGCAGACACTGATGGCGCTTACAGATGAGTATGCTGATGATTATGACCACCTGAAAGAACTATTGCTATTTCAGCACGGTTTTACCCCTGAAGCTTACAGGGGCAAATTCCGGCTGGAGGAGAGGCAGCCTCAGGAGTCCTATGTCACCTATGTGACCCGCATGGCTTTGTACGGGCTACACTGGGTGGAGGGCTGTGAGGTCAGGACTTACCAACGACTGCTGGACCTCATCTTTCAGGAGCAGCTCATGCAGCAGTGCCCACCGGCGGTAAGGGCTTGGGTGTATGACAAAAAGCCCAAGACTTACACAGAAGCGGTGAGGCTTGCAGATGACTATGTGGTCAGCCAAGCCCAGATGACCCCCAAGGCACCAGCCAAAGCGGGGGTGGCGGCGGCACTGGCCAAAAAATCTGCTAGTACCCCCCAGTGGACCGAAAAGCCGCCTGCGAGCAGCGGTCCACCGAAGGCAGGAGAGCTCCGGCATGAGCTCCGGTGCTACAACTGTAACAACACTGGTCATCTCAGACCAGATTGCCCGGAACCCCTGCGGTCCAGCCGACCCCATCAGGGGCAACGCACCCCAGCTGCAAAGCCGGTAGCCCGCGTGCGGGTGGCTTCCACCAAAGAACCAGGACCGGTCATGGAAACAACTCCCAGCGAGACGTCCCATGTCACCCCTATCCTAGTTGCATCGGTGCCTACAGCCAGGAGCGGAGGACATCTCGGTGCAGACCTGCAGCAGACGGACGGAGCAAGCATCTCACCCCGGTCACAGTCGGTGACTGGTCAGCAGTCGGCTTGCTGGATTCAGGAGCTGCAGTGACCCTGGTCCGACCTGATATGGTCCGGCCAGAGGAATTGCTCCCAGGCCCTGGGATGCAGATCACTGTGGCCGATGGAGAGCCACGTTTTCTGCAGGTGGCCCAAATCTTTTTGGATTGGGGGGTGGGCAAGGGTGTGCGGGAGGTGGGGGTTTTACCCGGTTTGGATGCAGAAATTCTTTTGGGCAACGATCTGGGACCGATGACCTGCACCTACGACCGTGTGCCCCAGCCCGCTGCAGTGGCGGCGGTTACCCGGAACCAGACCGCGGCAATGCCGGCGGCGGCCGCTCCAGTCCCCCAGCCTTTGGGACCAACGTTAGCGGAGGGCGCAGAGAAGCCCGGGGAGGTAAGCCAGGACCAGTTGCAACCACAGGCTGACTTACTGTTCCCTCTCACCCTGTCCCCTTCCCCTGACAATGACCTGACTGGGGGGTGGCCAGACTTAGGAGCCCAGTTTAGGGAGGCAGTAAAGGCAGACCCTACTCTGGCCGGTGTGAGACTTCGGGCGTCCGAATCTCAGGCAGGGGAGGGCACTGAGCGATGCCTATGTCATAAGGGACTCCTGTATAGAGAGGTAGGTAACCCAGGGATAGAGGAGGGATTGACCGGTAAGCGACAGCTAGTAGTGCCCCAGGGGTACCGACAGCAATTGTTATGGGTAGCTCACTCTATTCCGTTAGCGGGACATCAGGGGGTTACCAGAACACGAGCCCGGTTATTGCAGCGTTACTTCTGGCCGGGGGCATCACGGGATGCGGCTGATTTCTGCCGCTATTGTGATGCCTGCCAGCGAGTGGGTAAGGCGGGCGACCGTGTGAAGGCACCCCTGAGACCCCTACCGATAATAGGGGAACCCTTCCAGAAGGTAGCGATGGACCTTATAGGACCCCTTATGATTCCTAGCAGGTCAGGGAAGCGCTACATTCTCACGGTGGTGGATTTTGCCACCCGGTACCCTGAGGCGGTAGCGCTTGGCACCATAAGTGCCAAAACAGTGGCAGCAGCTTTGCTGAACATTTTTGCTAGGGTAGGTTTCCCTAGTGAGATCCTAACCGATCAGGGGTCGCAGTTCATGAGTGAACTGCTACATTGTCTCTGGGATGCTTGCGGTGTACTACCCCTTACCATCCCCAGACAAACGGATTATGTGAGAGGTTTAACGGGACCCTGAAGCAGATGCTTCGGACCTTTATAGAGGCGGAGGGGAAAGACTGGGAAATTCACCTGCAGCATTTGCTGTTTGCCTACCGAGAGGTACCGCAAGAACCTACAGGCTTTTCCTCCTTCGAGCTACTATATGGCCGCAGGCTACGTGGACCTCTGGACCTATTCCGTGAGGGATGGGAAGGGAAGGCTACTGCTACTGATGCTTCAGTGATCCAGTATGTAGTAGATCTCAGAGATCGGTTAGAGATGCTCATGGGGGTGGCCCAGGACCACCTCAGGGCTGCTCAGACCAAGCAAAAGCAATGGTATGATCAGCAAGCCCGTAGCAGAGAATTCATCCCAGGACAGCAGGTGCTTGTTCTCAAACCCACTCGGGAGAACAAGCTGATGGCTGCCTGGTCGGGGCCGTACTCGGTTATCCGAAAGGTGAATGAGTGCAACTACGTTGTACAGGTAGCGCCTGAGAGGCAAAAGACATACCATATCAACATGTTGAAGGAATACAGAGCACCGAGTATGGGAGCAGTAATGGCCATTTGTAGCCCACTGCTGGAGGATCCGGCGAGCAATGCTCTGCCTAATCTCCTAGGGGAGGCAAGGCAGGGAAACACTGTGGAGCAGGTGGAGATAGGGGCACAGTTGAGTGCTAGGCAGAAGGGAGAAGCCAGGGACATGCTAGCTCAGTTCAGCACCCTCTTCACTGACATGCCAGGGACCACACATCTCACAAAACACCCGGTACACACAGGGGACCTGCAGCCTCTGCATAAGCACGCTTATAGAGTCAGCAGAGGTCAAGACAAGTATGGAGAGAGATTGAGGAGATGCTGACCCTAGGGGTAATTACTCCGTCCCAGAGCCCTTGGGCAAGTCCAGTAGTCCTAATCTGGTTCGTTGCCAACCTTTCTCTCCCAAGTAATGCCTTGTAATAAGTTATATCCTGCCCTAAGCAGAGAACACAAATTACGATGTCGTACTTGTAGATTTTCGGTTCACACTCTCGGATGAGGGTATTGTGAGATTATTATAAAGAAAGGTCACTCAGAGTTTGTATAAGATAAGGTTTGTTGTTTATTGTATCACAACAAAGAAATAACCAGTAATATCACAACAAACTAACTTATAAGCTTAAAAGTAAGTTAACAATCCATTTCTAACTATGGAGAGATTATTCAGCTAACATGCTTGTCATACTCACAAAACCCAAAGATATTATGATAGGTCAGCCAGTCTCAGCTAAGTCTCATCTCTCATCTCGGTTCTAATCAATATGGAGTCATGCAAACTTATATATAGCATCTCATTGTTTGATGCGTACGTGATATGATATCATACTCTGTGGTCAGTGACGTATGATGTTTACCAGAATTAACAGTTACTGACGTATAATTTGTTTCAGCATTTACCGTTTGACCACGGCCTGTTTACGCGAGTTAGTTCCCCTTTTATTTGGATGTACCTATGTCCCAATATCCTGTCACTTCTCAGCAAAACAACCTATTATTTCTAAGACAAAAAAAACTAGGATTTTAACAATATGCTATAAGCTGTACTAGGCCTTATAATGATACTATATATGTACCTGTGACCTGTAGTAATTAAGCTATATATGCCATAAGATACCTGTAACCCATAACACCCTCTCCTACACATAATTATCATATTTTTGCAAATGCAGAACAACTATCAAAGCAGAAAATATTCATTATGTGTACTTTTGGAAGACAGTGTCACTGCTCTCTGATGTTGATGAGCTTGAACTCACAGGAGTTTGTGATGAAACGCCAAAAAACCCACAACTGCGCATATGTGCACAAGTTATTCCACGATGGGAAGGTATCAATTTGTAAAAATCACCCAATTGCAAAGCGGGTTGATGTTGACGTTCATACATACTTAAGAGAGTTGTATTCCACCGGGCCCCAAAACAATGTTGATGTTTATTACCTGAACATGCAAACAACGTGGTACAATTATATGACCCGTGGCTAACAATGCTAATATGACCTTCAATTGTATAAAAAGACATTTGAAATATTTGACGATGTATGTCTCTACACTTGAAGTTGGGTTGATCACCAAGAGATAGCAAAGATTTCACTTGCCAAAAATTACATAACATTAGCAAGCTACGCGGTAGCAATGTCCCATTAGGAGTTAAAACTGAAAACGGTCCTGAGGAAACAAGAGAGTCCTGATACATAAAGTCTCTCATCGTATCGTGAACTTCATGCACTTTGCGTGGGTTCCGATGTGGCAAAACAAGTTAATCTAAGTACATCCTCATGGAAGTTTGATAGGACCGTGGTAGACGCAAGATTTGTGAAGTATCTTTCTTTTCGTCTGTGTCGTTGCAACAAAGCATACTGCAGCAGGTTAGATTTGACCTGTGTGCTTAAAACAGTATATTAGTATCTAGGTAAAAATATAAGAATATATGCTAGAAAGCAAAATGTGATTAAGCTGAACGCCTCTTCATCTTCGGAAGAAAAGAGAAAATACGAAGTAAAATAACAAGGATTATTATCCCTAAAATAAAAAACAATAGTGGTTTCAAATAACCTAGGATTCCAAACGCATTTCCTAGACCACTAAAAATACCTTTACCAGTAGTTTGTAGGCTGGTGCCTATTTTTGACAAAAAATTACCTGTCATTGGCCAAAAAGTTTTCAGTGATTCACCTAGTGTAGTCAACCACTGGGGAAAATCACCCGGGTGTAAATCAACACGTAGTAATTCACTGTGAACTCTCTGTAAAAGGGTATGTACTATATCATGTGTGAACCCTATTGTAATCTTCATTTTCTTTAAATGTGCCAAATAGGCTGTCATGTGTGGAAGTATCAGTGTGATAGCTGGTACCTGGAAACGTACTCCAGATGTAAGTGTCTGATGTAACAGAGGTGGAATAAATGTAGTACCATAACACTGTATACTCCTATTAACTGTGACAAGTGATGCCTGAAAAGGTGGTATGTCGCAATCCTCTTCTGTAGACAATACTATGTAACTCCCATTATCTAAACTGTGAATTAATGTAAAAGGAGTTTGAATTGGTGTCGCAGTTATCGGGCAGTTGCTACCTTGCATTTGATCATTGCAAGGCATGTGCTGTATAATGTCATCACATACTAAATAACCCTTATCAACACATTGTATGGTGCTGATGAAAAATTCACGATCACATTTCACAGACATGTATTGAAATGGTTGAGCAACCTGCACCCTTGCGAAATAAGAACCTGTATGTATTAAATGTCCAAAATTAAGCAGTTCCAAATTTGTTGTATAAACATCTCCTGGAATAAATAATTCGTAGTATAGAAAAACTTCCCATAAAGAGTCATCAGGGTTATGAACCCGTCTGTGGTTTCTTTCTCGTATGTCATAAACTGTGGTTTGTGAAACATATGCCAGGATCTCAGATTCTTTCGGACTTAAATTAAGATTCTGTGTGATCCATGTGAGATTTAAAAGTGATATGTCAACCTTTTGACTTTGTAATGTTAATCTGATTGAAGTGATGTGATTAAGAATAATCAAAGCTTTGATTTCTTCAGATAACACTGTAATGTCTGAAATTGTGTAAGAAGCAAATGTTATCAGGTGATCTCTTAACACCAAAATACCTCTCCTTAATTCTTCATCATTTGAGTCAGAGATTTTGCTTATAACAGAAACAGAATCACTCAGCAGGTGTCCTGTGGTTATAAGAATATCATCGTTAGTAAGCAATTTCCTAGTAGATGATTTACTTGAAACCTTACATTCATTCATGAAATGTGTGTCATTTTCATAGTACACTATGGTATTAATTGTTTCATTTGTACCCCACATTGCCTCTGAGTAGGGCATATTAACAATATTATGTGTGGTGCACGTGTCATAATCACAGGGTTTATCATCTGGAGCTATTTGGACATTCATCAAATCGCTCATCGCCCTGATTACCGTGTCTACATTCATATGCAAACTATCATTGAGACATTTCTGGAACAGGGAGTAGACTTTATAATTAGGTTTCATAATCATTATTCGCTCCACACACCAAAAACCTCGTAACCCAGAAAAATGTAAAAATCCTTGATCAATCATTTTCGGTTGCCAGTTAAAATAGCCTTCCGTGAGATTGTAATAAAAAGAACAGGGTTTACACCCGTATTTGAATACTGTATTGTCCTTATCACAGATTCCTTCATTGATCAATTTCTCCAATGTGATACCACACGCATTCTTGAAACCTTTACATGAATGGCTGTAGTATGTAGTATTGGTAAATGTAGCAAAGCGTGGTTGAGTGCAAGTGTCCCATGCTGTAGGTTCACGAAACATACCATCGCCTTTTATATTCCATTCTTTCGGAAGTGCTGCTGTCTAGTTTTAGCATCTTCCATCACATCTTGAAGTTTGTGTAACAGGTCATCAGTGGTTGTTGATGAGTTGCACCATTCTAAGTAAATACTGTCAGAGCAAAAAACAGCAGAAGTATAAGGTCTTCCCCCTCCAGGTATTCTGTACTCTTCTTCTTCAGCACCTTCCCAGAATGCCACTCTTGGATCAGTCTGTCCGTTGGGAACAAATCCTTTCTGAGTATTTTGACCTGTATTCAGATAGAAAATAAGGTATTGCTTATAACTTATATTGTCCATGGTCACACCAGGCCGAGGGCAATGATCAGCTTTCAGCTCCTTCGTTGGCCATTTACGTGTTCCTTGAAAGTCAATGAAATAACAATGTCCAAATTCAGCATAACAACGTTGTTCATGGTAGCTTTGCTGTTTCCAATGGTCATGCAGGGGTAAATCATATTTCAGGTTTGTAGATTGCAGCTGTTACATCTGTGCATTCAGATGTTGTGTCACCAGCTTCCTTCCTTCTGGCGTAGTTATACCAGCCTGTTTAGCTAGCACAGTTGAATCAAACAGCACAACCTGTGAAATCCCCAAAGTCTTTCGTTTCTGGATGATAGGTTTAGGAAACGGCTTCCAATCCACACCTTGAGGTATACCCACCGACTGTACCTCCACCGGTTTCAAATCGTAGTGAAGTCCTCGTTTCACGATTCTGGAGTCTGGTGTGGTAATACCGTGTGCAGCTGTACGTTGCCAATTGATGATCTCGCCTTCTTGTTGAGTCACAAAATGCCATTGTAACCTGAAAATAACGCTGGCCGATATTGCTAGAAAAGCAAAACAGATTAAGAGACACAAAATAGTCTTAAACAGTCTTTTCTTCGTGATTACCTTAGCCATTGTTTGATAGGCCTTCCGGAATATATTGCGTTGATCCGGTATGGCAGGTAACACATATATATGTCTTTGGTCACTGTCAGGGAAGTCAGCTTCAGCTTGTAGGACCTCACCTGCGTGATTAGTTTCCACATCCTGTGGTCGTGCAGTCTGTGCTTCGAGAGGCTGCAGCTCCATCGAAGTCTGTCGCAGATATGGTGTCTCCTCCATCTTTACTGCAATGAGCTGTAGGTTTAAGATTATCGATACTCACGGTCCTTTCTTTGCCTTTAGTATCTTGGATAACAAAGGTACGCTCGTTTATCTTTTTCAGTATCGTGGTTGGTTTCTTCCACTTAGGCCGCAACGGCTTTACCTTAGCAACCCTCTCCTGGACCGAATGTCCAATCTGCGGCGTCCAAGCTGCAGGATTACGTGGTGTGTGGGCTGTATGTGAAAAAGAATCCCTCAATTCCTGTAGAATTAATATTTGTTCAAGTCTCCCTGGGACAGAAATAGAATCATTAGCAAACTGTGTATTCATAGGAGTACCATATAACAGTTCATGTTGTGTTTTACCAGTTGTTGTATTAGGAATATTATTTAGACCAATTTGGACCGTGACCAAAAGTGGGTACCACTGTGTAGCACGATTAGATAGCATTTTGGTTAAAAGTCGTTTCACCTCGTAATTCTTTACGTTCAACCAATCCTGAAAATTGAGGAATGGGACGGCGAGCTGTAAGACCAGTCAATATCTAATATTGCGGCCCATTCCTTGGTTTCTGCTGCTGTGAAAGCAGGTCCACCATCGGAATGAAAGGCCTTGGGCTTAGCCACACTTACTAAAGAGTTGAGACAATTAAGCGTAGA
Source organism: Ascaphus truei (assembly GCF_040206685.1). Classification (NCBI taxonomy): domain Eukaryota; kingdom Metazoa; phylum Chordata; class Amphibia; order Anura; family Ascaphidae; genus Ascaphus; species Ascaphus truei. The sequence continues at coordinate 548,954,446 of NC_134483.1, forward strand.
GCTAGCTGTCGTACTACGAACGGGGTATAACCACGTAAACCTTGTACAAGCATCAACACAAACCAAAACATGTTTGTAGGAATGTGATGTAGGCAATGGTCCAATATGATCTAAATATATTAAATCAAACGGTTTGCTCAGTATTGCATTAATAATAAATGGTGGTGTCTGATGATTAGGACTGTTTACCAACCGACATGGTTTACAGTTTCTTAAGACTGTCTTAACCGTTTTTCTCATATTTGGCCACCAATATTTGTGTTTCAGTGTCAACAAAACATTTTCTCTCCCTAGGTGAGGGTGTCCCACACTGTCATGTGCTTGTGTAGCGATCTGCATTCTGCTTGCTACAGGGGGAACAATGAATTCATTAGTATCAATTACAACCATGCAATTATTGTTGACCTGTTTAAATTAGTATTTCTTAGGATAACCAGGTGGATTAGGCCTGGTAGTATCCAGACAAGCATACAACTCTGCATCGAGACTGGCTGACTTTGACTGTGCCCTTGTTAACGGCAAATTTTTGACTTACAGATTGCGCGAGACTATCTGCAAACTGGTTACCCATAGTATGAACCGACGAACCAAGCGTTCTATGCGCTGGTTCATGTACAATTTCAATATCAGGCTTTTGTTCAAAATAGGCCGCAATGGCCTTCCACTTAGCAATGTGCGTTAGTGGTTTTCTTTTGGCATTCAAAAATCCATTTGATTTCCATATTGGTAGGTCCTGCAGGGCTGAACGTGCTAAGTATGCGGAATCTGTAACTATAAGTACATGTCCTTTAACTGTAAGTGCTTCTTTCATAGCAAAAGCTAATGCATGAATCTCTGCAAACTGTGCAGAGTGATCTCCTATAGGTAATTGCCAACTGTGCAACAAATTCATATCTGCATCATATTTTGCAATTCCTGAACCTGCAGATTTATTCACTCCTTCTTTGCTGGAGTCTACAGCTGAACCATCTGTGTAGAAAATGCATGTATAAAAGTCGTTCGGGTGTGTTTGATTTTCCCACGTCACTCCTTCAAAAGGGGGATGGGAGATCGTCTAATGTAGTTAATGTTTTATCATGCACAAAATGTATTTGTGGATCCTCTATAATTGTGTACCACTTTAACCAGCGGCTTCTTAACGCCTTCCTGTCCAGAATGGTCTGTTTCTGCAAGGTTGCTAGTGAAGCTACTGAAGTGTATATATAGATATCCTGTCCCTGTGCTAAATCACGTGATTTCAGCACTGTGAGTGTAATCGCTGATAACAATTTCTCAAGCGGCAAATATCTCTTCTCTTTATTTGTGAATACATAAGATAAAAGTGTAATTGGTACATTTTCCATAGCATTGTAAATTCTAATGTATGCAGCTAAAGGTGAAATGTTTACATATGCTGACAATGGTTTTGTTGGGTCGCACTGCGCTAAGTAGGAAGCATCATTAACTGCTGCTAATACCTTTCGCAATGCCTCATCCTCAACAGTTAACCATTTAAAAGGTGTTTTCGGCCTAGTCTGCTCTGACTTAATCTCGCGTGATATTGCATGATGCAATGGTTCAATCAGTACATTAAAATCTGGGATAAACGTCATTGAAAAATTCAGTAACCCAATAATGCTTCTTAACTGTTTCAGTGTTTTAGGAACACTGATGTTGGAAACTTTCTCTCTGTAATTACTAGAGGCCTCTACCATTCTCAGCTATTTCAAAGCCTAAAAATGTCACAGTTTCTCTTGCAAGCTGTGATTTTTTTTAGGGAAACAAGATAACCTGCCTCTGTCAATGTAAGCAATAATTCTGTCAGAACTTTAAAATGTTCTGCTTCTGTGTTATGTGATAAAAACATCCAAGTAAAATTTCACAGTCAACTTTTGCTTGTGGGTTTATTTCCACTTCCTCTTTTATTTGGATGAAGGAAGCGACATCCTTAAAAGCTATTAGAAAATCGCAATCTAATTTATTATGTTCAACTAATTCAATAAAAACATTTCTACCATGGATTTTTAATTCTAAATAATATGCACGCTCTGTCACAACTTACCGTGCAGCTTGTGTTAACTCAGGTAATGTAACTGGTGTAAATAAGTGTGTGCGATTCTCCCCATATTTCGCACCAGAATTAATAGGACCATGTCTGTCCACGCCTGTAGCAATCACTGTCTGTTGCCCCAAAATGACAGTCGCTGCATTATATGTCAAATTGATGATTGTATGTGTCAACGGGTTATATGCCTGTTGTATGTATTGATATGTGACTGGATCAGCTGTTGTGTCTATTGTGAGATAGGAGTATCTCGCCCCAGGTCCCCACGGGCCAAATTGAATTTCAAATGCCAGAGTTTCACCATTAATCAGATCTCTATGATACTGACTTCACATTAAAACATTCAGATCTGCAGCTCGTGCAAAATCTATAACAGCCATGATATACGATATATATATATATAAATATAAAATGAAAATTGTACCTTCTCTATTATAAAGAGGAACTAGCATACACGTGTACTTTCAAGATTAAATGGGTAACATAAGATTTATGACTTATTTATACAACTCATGAGTAATTAACCACGTTTGGGCGCCATAATCTGGTTCGTTGCCAACCTTTCTCTCCCAAGTAATGCCTCGTAATAAGTTATATCCTGCCCTAAGCAGAGAACACAAATTACGATGTCGTACTTGTAGATTTTCGGTTCACACTCTCGGATGAGGGTATTGTGAGATTATTATAAAGAAAGGTCACTCAGAGTTTGTATAAGATATGGTTTGTTGTTTATTGTATCACAACAAAGAAATAACCAGTAATATCACAACAAACTAATTTATAAGCTTAACAGTAAATTAACAATCCATTTCTAACTATGCAGAGATTATTCAGCTAACATGCTTGTCATACTCACAAAACCCAAAGATATTATGATAGGTCAGCCAGTCTCAGCTAAGTCTCATCTCTCATCTCAGTTCTAATCAATATGGAGTCATGCAAACTTATATATAGCATCTTATTGTTTGATGCGTACGTGATATGATATCATACTCTGTGGTCAGTGACGTATGATGTTTACCAGAATTTACAGTTACTGACGTATAATTTGTTTCAGCATTTACCGTTTGACCACGGCCTGTTTACGCGAGTTAGTTCCCCTTTTATTTGGATGTACCTATGTCCCAATATCCTGTCACTTCTCAGCAAAACAACCTATTATTTCTAAGACAAAAAAAAACAGGATTTTAACAATATGCTATAAGCTGTACTAGGCCTTATAATGATACTATATATGTACCTGTGACCTGTAGTAATTAAGCTATATATGCCATAAAATACCTGTAATCCATAACAGTCCTAGTCCCCAAGAAGGACAAGACCACCCGGTTTTGTGTGGACTACCGGTTGCTCAACGCTGGGACGGTGTCAGATGCTTACCCCATGCCCCGCATGGATGAGTTACTAGATGAACTCGCGGGGCCAAAGTATCTGACCACTATGGATTTGAGCAAAGGCTATTGGCAAATAGCTATGCCAGGGCTTACTTAGATGACATTGCCGTCTTTAGTAATTCCTGGATAGGATCAGGGAAGGCTAGGCTTACCTTAAAACCCACTAAGTGTATGGTAGGGATGGCAGAAGTCCTGTATTTAGGGCACAGGGTGGGTGGAGGGCATCTCAAACCAGAGCCAGCCAAGGTAGAAGCCATAGTTGAGTGGCCTGTTCCATAAACCAAGAAACAGGTCATGGCATTTTTGGGCACCGCAGGGTACTATAGGAAATTTGTCCCACAGTACAGCGCCGTGGCCAAACCCCTGACTGATCTGACTAAGAAGCAACTGCCTGTGCTTATTACCTGGTCTCCTGCCTGTGAAACTGCTTTCCAGGCACTGAAAGCTGCGCTTGCTGAGGCCCCCATCCTGGCTGCCCCAGACTATACCAAGCATTTTCTTATTCAGACTGATGCCTCAGACTTTGGTGTGGGGGCTGTGTTGAGCCAGGTGGGGGACGACGGCAAAGAGCACCCTGTGGTGTATCTCAGTCGCAAACTGCTGACATGTAGCTGCGGTGCTGGATAGGATCAAAGAGGCTGGGCTTACCTTAAAACCCACTGTGACGATAGCTTCCACAGGCTTATTAATATTACACAAAAATAACTGGGTTTGAACTGAACGAGGCTTAAGATATAATAAAGTGATTTTATTCCTTAGGATAGGTGAACACACGAGATAATACAGTAACAAACAAGAAGTACACTTACTTAGGGGTTGGGGAATGAGAAGTATGATGTAGCATTTCTCTCAGCAATCAGGAAATCATTCAGGTGATATCAGGTAACCATATCCGCAAACGAAGACAAAGGATATATGGGGAACAGCAGTTTATATACCTTTTGTCCCTCTATCCTTAACCTTAAATACCTGTGATTGGCTTTCAATTATCTCCAGCCAATCTTTGATGGGGGAACACATTTCAGCATGCCCCCCTGCTAGCTGGCACATGCGCAGTAGAACACGCAGTCCTTTCTGACGCCCCACATGTGCAAATGGAATGCCAGCCCGGCTACCCCTCCCGATCTCAGACAAGATAACCTGTGTTGGAAGGTGATAAGTGGGACACTTAAAAACTGCGCTGGTATGAGCCTCCTCCGCACTCACATAGACAGGGAGGGTGATAAAACCCTTTGACCAAGACTTAAGTCCTAGACATTGGGGCGCCTCTAGGGCCATCTGTTATCCTGGAAGACAAAGGAATTTCCTCTGGGTCTTTGTCCATACCCGGGGTCACAGTATTAAAGGACTATTAACCCTTGTACTCCCGGATAGATTCTAGTGTGTGTGTGATGCAGACGCTAATTAAACCCGACATTACACTGGCACAGGGGAAAATACATTTACAGGTTATAACAAGGGTTAAATCACAGTTCTGGACCTCAGCCCAGTTAACCCCTTGTCTCCCTGGCGAGGTCAGGGGATGGCCAAATGGGGTGTAACCCCTTTAATACCGGGCCTCCCCCTTTCTCCCTCTACACCCACTAAGTGTATGGTAGGGATGGCAGAAGTCCTGTACTTAGGGCACAGGGTGGGTGGAGGGCATCTCAAACCAGAGCCAGCCAAGGTAGAAGCCATAGTTCAGTGGCCTGTTCCAAAAACCAAGAAACAGGTCTTGGCATTTTTGGGCACCGCAGGTTACTATAGGAAGTTTGTCCCACAGTACAGTGCCGTGGCCAAACCCCTGACTGACCTGACTAAGAAGCAACTGCCTGTGCTTATTACCTGGACTCCTGCCTGTGAAACTGCTTTCCAGGCCCTGAAAACTGCGCTTGCTGAGGCCTCCATCCTGGCTGCCCCAGACTATACCAAGCATTTTCTTATTCAGACTGATGCCTCAGACTTTGGTGTGGGGGCTGTATTGAGCCAGGTGGGGGACGACGGCAAAGAGCACCCTGTGGTGTATCTCAGTCGCAAACTGCTCCCCAGGGAGGTGGCATATGCCACCATTGAAAAGGAGTGCTTGGCCATTGTGTGGGCACTCAAAAAGCTCCAGCCCTATGTCCATCGTAGGGCTTTCACGGTCATCACAGACCACAATCCCCTGAGTTGGCTACAGAGGGTATCAGGGGAAAATGCCAAACTGCTAAGATGGAGCTTGGCTTTGCAAGAATTTGAATTTACCATTCAGCACCAAAAGGGCAGTGAAAACAGCAATGCTGATGGACTTTCATGCCAGGACTATCCCTCTGAGACTGAATTCATTAATGGTGCCAGCAGTGCCCCACTCCCCGTTAGTGCCAGTGGGCCACAGGACACCCATTAAGAAGGGGAGGTGTAGAGGGAGAAAGGGGTTGGCCCGGTATTAAAGGGGTTGCACCCCATTTGGCCATCCCCTGGCCTCACCAGGGAGACAAGAGGTTAACTGGGCTGAGGCCCAGAAATGTGATTGAACCCTTGTTATAACATGTAAATGTATTTTCCCCTGTTCCCCTGTCCCATTGTAATATCTGGTTTAAACAGTGTCTGCATCACACACACACTAGCATCCATCTGGGAGCACAAGGGTTAATAGTTCTTTAATGATTATAGCTCTTTGTGTAATTTTCCCGCCTTTTCAGGCACCATTTTGCAGGTCCCCATAGGCCGCCATTAGGGCTCCATGCGTTTCAATAGAGAATCTTGCTGTTTTAGTCCTGTTTCCTGTGAAGACCAGCAGGTGGCGTCCGAGAGGGAGAGCGGCGGTTTCCCATTGTAAGTCAATGGGCCCATAGACTTCAATGGAGATTCCTCAAGGTAGCTTTTGAAGAACGAGTTGGCTGCCGTCCAGACCGCAAACCGCAAAGCGGATACAATTTCTAAAAGAGAGCTTTGATCACTTACAAGTCAAGTTCAACGACAATTGGCGTGGGAATAAACAGTTCTAGAGCACCTAGAAATAAAATTCTTTTTTCCCCTAGTTCCTGGACTTCCCCCCACTTGACCACAACCGGGTCCCCGAATCCTGGACCCCCGATAAGGGTCGAACCGAGAAGAGCGGGTCGCGCCATAGGCTTTGCCGGCGGCAGCAGAAACGGCTCAGAAAAATAACTAAGTGTGAAAAGCTGAATTTTGGGAATCCATATCTCCGGTTCCGGAGGGCCCAGAGGATCAAGGTTTGGGGTATCTGTAGCCACTGCTCCGGCATCACTGCAGAACCATCCTTGACCCTCCTGGACCAACCCGACGGAGTATGGACCCCCTTGAAGGTTCGGGACTTTTCCCATAGACTTCAATGGCGGCCAAACCCCATTGACCGGCTATGGCGGCGAGACCCCGTTGAAAGTCTATGGCGACGGATCCCCATAGCCGCCAATGGCGGCGGTTCTCCATTGAAAGTCTATGGCGGAGAAGCCCGTTGGTTTCAATGGGGATTTAGTGAAAAACTGAGATTTCTTTTTAGCGTAGTTTTCTGCATTAAAATGTAAAACGATTTAAGGTGTATTTGTGTAACTCCGGTTCCGAAGGTCATAGCAAGTCGCTTTTTGGACCATATGGTGTCCCAGTTCCGGCATTGAGAACTGGGAAGTTTGGACCTGCTCGACCCAACAGAACCGGATATTTTAATATGTTCATGTTTTACCTTTGATACTGTGTTGTAAGGTATGGATAAGATCCAGAGGAAATTCCTTTGGCCATAATGTAGCATATGGTCAAAGGAAGCGTCCCAATGTCTGGGACTTAAGTATGGTTCAACGGGTTTTGTCACCCTCACTGTTTAGCTGAGGGCGGAGAAGGCTCAAACCAGAGCCGGCCTTAAGTGTTCCATTTCACACCTCACAACAAAGGCTTTCCTGCCAGGAAATATAGTCCCTAGACTAGCTGGCATCCCAGATGCAAATATGGGGCCCCAGAAATGAGACCCCAGAGTTCTATTGCGCATGGGCCAACTAGCAGGGGGGCATGGGTCAGAATAGTTCCCACGTTAGAGAGTGGCTGGAGTTAATTGGAAACCAATCCCCAGTACTCAGTGTTAAGGACAGGGGAACAAAGGTTTATAAACTGCTGTCCACCCTTTATCCTTTGTTCATGATGTCTCTTCTTGAAACTATCTTGATTGCTGAAGGAATGCTGTGCAAAGTACTTCTCAACTTCCCAACCCCCATGTAAGTGTACTTCTTGTCTGTTACTGTATTATCTCATGTGTTCACCTATCCAAAGGAATAAAATCACTTTATTATATCTTAAGCCTCGTTCAGTTCAAACCCAGTTATTTTTGTTATACTATTAAGAAACCTGTGTAGGCTATCGTCACAGGCTTATTAATAAAACTGGTGGCAGCGGCGGGACTGGACCTGGATTACAGTATTCTGCGGGGTACTGAGATCCAGTGGGAACTTGATGGTAATTGCAAGTTCCTGGGACTAAAGATATTGAACACACAGTAGTGCAACAAGTAACGCAAGTTGTCACACCACCTCACTGCTGCGACCCAGAACCATGAGTGAAGCGGAAAACATCTATTACTTGAGAACTAGAAATCAGCTAAAAGACAAGTGCCGTGCCTATGGACTGGAATATGAGGACCAGGAGGTCGAGGACATGATTGCAGTAATCACGGCCTATGAAACCGAACATCCAGAGATCCTGGAACGGGCTCAGCTTGCCCTTATACCGCTGCCCGGAGATCAGGGACTGAACCCAGTGCCGGGGCGGCAGAATCCCGGGGAGGGAACGAGTGCACCTCCCAGGACAAGTGCAACAGGGGGGGCACTGATGGGTGCGGATACCAGTCCGATTACCCCCGAAATGTTGGCACTGATAACAGCGTGGGGAAACCGAGGGACACCGGAGGAGCGGCTACAGTTTATCTCTATGGCAGTGAACAGACCCACTTATTGCCCCCCGGTCCGACCCCCCAAAGATGAACTCCAACTGGACAAGCACAGTCTCACCAAGTATGTGGAGGGCACTGATCGGATTGACATGTTTTTAAGGAACTTTGAAACACAGTGCCGGCGGTACAAGGTGTTTCCCCGGCATAGGGTTGCCCGCTTGGACCCGCTACTCACCGGCTTGGCTAAGCAGACACTGATGGCGCTTACAGATGAGTATGCTGATGATTATGACCACCTGAAAGAACTATTGCTATTTCAGCACGGTTTTACCCCTGAAGCTTACAGGGGCAAATTCCGGCTGGAGGAGAGGCAGCCTCAGGAGTCCTATGTCACCTATGTGACCCGCATGGCTTTGTACGGGCTACACTGGGTGGAGGGCTGTGAGGTCAGGACTTACCAACGACTGCTGGACCTCATCTTTCAGGAGCAGCTCATGCAGCAGTGCCCACCGGCGGTAAGGGCTTGGGTGTATGACAAAAAGCCCAAGACTTACACAGAAGCGGTGAGGCTTGCAGATGACTATGTGGTCAGCCAAGCCCAGATGACCCCCAAGGCACCAGCCAAAGCGGGGGGTGGCGGCGGCACTGGCCAAAAAATCTGCTAGTACCCCCCAGTCGACCGAAAAGCCGCCTGCGAGCAGCGGTCCACCGAAGGCAGGAGAGCTCCGGCATGAGCTCCGGTGCTACAACTGTAACAACACTGGTCATCTCAGACCAGATTGCCCGGAACCCCTGCGGTCCAGCCGACCCCATCAGGGGCAACGCACCCCAGCTGCAAAGCCGGTAGCCCGCGTGCGGGTGGCTTCCACCAAAGAACCAGGACCGGTCATGGAAACAACTCCCAGCGAGACGTCCCATGTCACCCCTATCCTAGTTGCATCGGTGCCTACAGCCAGGAGCGGAGGACATCTCGGTGCAGACCTGCAGCAGACGGACGGAGCAAGCATCTCACCCCGGTCACAGTCGGTGACCGGTCAGCAGTCGGCTTGCTGGATTCAGGAGCTGCAGTGACCCTGGTCCGACCTGATATGGTCCGGCCAGAGGAATTGCTCCCAGGCCCTGGGATGCAGATCACTGTGGCCGATGGAGAGCCACGTTTTCTGCAGGTGGCCCAAATCTTTTTGGATTGGGGGGTGGGCAAGGGTGTGCGGGAGGTGGGGGTTTTACCCGGTTTGGATGCAGAAATTCTTTTGGGCAACGATCTGGGACCGATGACCTGCACCTACGACCGTGTGCCCCAGCCCGCTGCAGTGGCGGCGGTTACCCGGAACCAGGCCGCGGCAATGCCGGCGGCGGCCGCTCCAGTCCCCCAGCCTTTGGGACCAACGTTAGCGGAGGGCGCAGAGAAGCCCGGGGAGGTAAGCCAGGACCAGTTGCAACCACAGGCTGACTTACTGTTCCCTCTCACCCTGTCCCCTTCCCCTGACAATGACCTGACTGGGGGGTGGCCAGACTTAGGAGCCCAGTTTAGGGAGGCAGTAAAGGCAGACCCTACTCTGGCCGGTGTGAGACTTCGGGCGTCCGAATCTCAGGCAGGGGAGGGCACTGAGCGATGCCTATGTCATAAGGGACTCCTGTATAGAGAGGTAGGTAACCCAGGGATAGAGGAGGGATTGACCGGTAAGCGACAGCTAGTAGTGCCCCAGGGGTACCGACAGCAATTGTTATGGGTAGCTCACTCTATTCCGTTAGCGGGACATCAGGGGGTTACCAGAACACGAGCCCGGTTATTGCAGCGTTACTTCTGGCCGGGGGCATCACGGGATGCGGCTGATTTCTGCCGCTATTGTGATGCCTGCCAGCGAGTGGGTAAGGCGGGCGACCGTGTGAAGGCACCCCTGAGACCCCTACCGATAATAGGGGAACCCTTCCAGAAGGTAGCGATGGACCTTATAGGACCCCTTATGATTCCTAGCAGGTCAGAGAAGCGCTACATTCTCACGGTGGTGGATTTTGCCACCCGGTACCCTGAGGCGGTAGCGCTTGGCACCATAAGTGCCAAAACAGTGGCAGCAGCTTTGCTGAACATTTTTGCTAGGGTAGGTTTCCCTAGTGAGATCCTAACCGATCAGGGGTCGCAGTTCATGAGTGAACTGCTACATTGTCTCTGGGATGCTTGCGGTGTACTACCCCTTACCATCCCCAGACAAACGGATTATGTGAGAGGTTTAACGGGACCCTGAAGCAGATGCTTCGGACCTTTATAGAGGCGGAGGGGAAAGACTGGGAAATTCACCTGCAGCATTTGCTGTTTGCCTACCGAGAGGTACCGCAAGAACCTACAGGCTTTTCCTCCTTCGAGCTACTATATGGCCGCAGGCTACGTGGACCTCTGGACCTATTCCGTGAGGGATGGGAAGGGAAGGCTACTGCTACTGATGCTTCAGTGATCCAGAATGTAGTAGATCTCAGAGATCGGTTAGAGATGCTCATGGGGGTGGCCCAGGACCACCTCAGGGCTGCTCAGACCAAGCAAAAGCAATGGTATGATCAGCAAGCCCGTAGCAGAGAATTCATCCCAGGACAGCAGGTGCTTGTTCTCAAACCCACTCGGGAGAACAAGCTGATGGCTGCCTGGTCGGGGCCGTACTCGGTTATCCGAAAGGTGAATGAGTGCAACTACGTTGTACAGGTAGCGCCTGAGAGGCAGAAGACATACCATATCAACATGTTGAAGGAATACAGAGCACCGAGTATGGGAGCAGTAATGGCCATTTGTAGCCCACTGCTGGAGGATCCGGCGAGCAATGCTCTGCCTAATCTCCTAGGGGAGGCAAGGCAGGGAAACACTGTGGAGCAGGTGGAGATAGGGGCACAGTTGAGTGCTAGGCAGAAGGGAGAAGCCAGGGACATGCTAGCTCAGTTCAGCACCCTCTTCACTGACATGCCAGGGACCACACATCTCACAAAACACCCGGTACACACAGGGGACCTGCAGCCTCTGCATAAGCACGCTTATAGAGTCAGCAGAGGTCAAGACAAGTATGGAGAGAGATTGAGGAGATGCTGACCCTAGGGGTAATTACTCCGTCCCAGAGCCCTTGGGCAAGTCCAGTAGTCCTAATCTGGTTCGTTGCCAACCTTTCTCTCCCAAGTAATGCCTTGTAATAAGTTATATCCTGCCCTAAGCAGAGAACACAAATTACGATGTCGTACTTGTAGATTTTCGGTTCACACTCTCGGATGAGGGTATTGTGAGATTATTATAAAGAAAGGTCACTCAGAGTTTGTATAAGATAAGGTTTGTTGTTTATTGTATCACAACAAAGAAATAACCAGTAATATCACAACAAACTAACTTATAAGCTTAAAAGTAAGTTAACAATCCATTTCTAACTATGGAGAGATTATTCAGCTAACATGCTTGTCATACTCACAAAACCCAAAGATATTATGATAGGTCAGCCAGTCTCAGCTAAGTCTCATCTCTCATCTCGGTTCTAATCAATATGGAGTCATGCAAACTTATATATAGCATCTCATTGTTTGATGCGTACGTGATATGATATCATACTCTGTGGTCAGTGACGTATGATGTTTACCAGAATTAACAGTTACTGACGTATAATTTGTTTCAGCATTTACCGTTTGACCACGGCCTGTTTACGCGAGTTAGTTCCCCTTTTATTTGGATGTACCTATGTCCCAATATCCTGTCACTTCTCAGCAAAACAACCTATTATTTCTAAGACAAAAAAAACTAGGATTTTAACAATATGCTATAAGCTGTACTAGGCCTTATAATGATACTATATATGTACCTGTGACCTGTAGTAATTAAGCTATATATGCCATAAGATACCTGTAACCCATAACACCCTCTCCTACACATAATTATCATATTTTTGCAAATGCAGAACAACTATCAAAGCAGAAAATATTCATTATGTGTACTTTTGGAAGACAGTGTCACTGCTCTCTGATGTTGATGAGCTTGAACTCACAGGAGTTTGTGATGAAACGCCAAAAAACCCACAACTGCGCATATGTGCACAAGTTATTCCACGATGGGAAGGTATCAATTTGTAAAAATCACCCAATTGCAAAGCGGGTTGATGTTGACGTTCATACATACTTAAGAGAGTTGTATTCCACCGGGCCCCAAAACAATGTTGATGTTTATTACCTGAACATGCAAACAACGTGGTACAATTATATGACCCGTGGCTAACAATGCTAATATGACCTTCAATTGTATAAAAAGACATTTGAAATATTTGACGATGTATGTCTCTACACTTGAAGTTGGGTTGATCACCAAGAGATAGCAAAGATTTCACTTGCCAAAAATTACATAACATTAGCAAGCTACGCGGTAGCAATGTCCCATTAGGAGTTAAAACTGAAAACGGTCCTGAGGAAACAAGAGAGTCCTGATACATAAAGTCTCTCATCGTATCGTGAACTTCATGCACTTTGCGTGGGTTCCGATGTGGCAAAACAAGTTAATCTAAGTACATCCTCATGGAAGTTTGATAGGACCGTGGTAGACGCAAGATTTGTGAAGTATCTTTCTTTTCGTCTGTGTCGTTGCAACAAAGCATACTGCAGCAGGTTAGATTTGACCTGTGTGCTTAAAACAGTATATTAGTATCTAGGTAAAAATATAAGAATATATGCTAGAAAGCAAAATGTGATTAAGCTGAACGCCTCTTCATCTTCGGAAGAAAAGAGAAAATACGAAGTAAAATAACAAGGATTATTATCCCTAAAATAAAAAACAATAGTGGTTTCAAATAACCTAGGATTCCAAACGCATTTCCTAGACCACTAAAAATACCTTTACCAGTAGTTTGTAGGCTGGTGCCTATTTTTGACAAAAAATTACCTGTCATTGGCCAAAAAGTTTTCAGTGATTCACCTAGTGTAGTCAACCACTGGGGAAAATCACCCGGGTGTAAATCAACACGTAGTAATTCACTGTGAACTCTCTGTAAAAGGGTATGTACTATATCATGTGTGAACCCTATTGTAATCTTCATTTTCTTTAAATGTGCCAAATAGGCTGTCATGTGTGGAAGTATCAGTGTGATAGCTGGTACCTGGAAACGTACTCCAGATGTAAGTGTCTGATGTAACAGAGGTGGAATAAATGTAGTACCATAACACTGTATACTCCTATTAACTGTGACAAGTGATGCCTGAAAAGGTGGTATGTCGCAATCCTCTTCTGTAGACAATACTATGTAACTCCCATTATCTAAACTGTGAATTAATGTAAAAGGAGTTTGAATTGGTGTCGCAGTTATCGGGCAGTTGCTACCTTGCATTTGATCATTGCAAGGCATGTGCTGTATAATGTCATCACATACTAAATAACCCTTATCAACACATTGTATGGTGCTGATGAAAAATTCACGATCACATTTCACAGACATGTATTGAAATGGTTGAGCAACCTGCACCCTTGCGAAATAAGAACCTGTATGTATTAAATGTCCAAAATTAAGCAGTTCCAAATTTGTTGTATAAACATCTCCTGGAATAAATAATTCGTAGTATAGAAAAACTTCCCATAAAGAGTCATCAGGGTTATGAACCCGTCTGTGGTTTCTTTCTCGTATGTCATAAACTGTGGTTTGTGAAACATATGCCAGGATCTCAGATTCTTTCGGACTTAAATTAAGATTCTGTGTGATCCATGTGAGATTTAAAAGTGATATGTCAACCTTTTGACTTTGTAATGTTAATCTGATTGAAGTGATGTGATTAAGAATAATCAAAGCTTTGATTTCTTCAGATAACACTGTAATGTCTGAAATTGTGTAAGAAGCAAATGTTATCAGGTGATCTCTTAACACCAAAATACCTCTCCTTAATTCTTCATCATTTGAGTCAGAGATTTTGCTTATAACAGAAACAGAATCACTCAGCAGGTGTCCTGTGGTTATAAGAATATCATCGTTAGTAAGCAATTTCCTAGTAGATGATTTACTTGAAACCTTACATTCATTCATGAAATGTGTGTCATTTTCATAGTACACTATGGTATTAATTGTTTCATTTGTACCCCACATTGCCTCTGAGTAGGGCATATTAACAATATTATGTGTGGTGCACGTGTCATAATCACAGGGTTTATCATCTGGAGCTATTTGGACATTCATCAAATCGCTCATCGCCCTGATTACCGTGTCTACATTCATATGCAAACTATCATTGAGACATTTCTGGAACAGGGAGTAGACTTTATAATTAGGTTTCATAATCATTATTCGCTCCACACACCAAAAACCTCGTAACCCAGAAAAATGTCAAAAATCCTTGATCAATCATTTTCGGTTGCCAGTTAAAATAGCCTTCCGTGAGATTGTAATAAAAAGAACAGGGTTTACACCCGTATTTGAATACTGTATTGTCCTTATCACAGATTCCTTCATTGATCAATTTCTCCAATGTGATACCACACGCATTCTTGAAACCTTTACATGAATGGCTGTAGTATGTAGTATTGGTAAATGTAGCAAAGCGTGGTTGAGTGCAAGTGTCCCATGCTGTAGGTTCACGAAACATACCATCGCCTTTTATATTCCATTCTTTCGGAAGTGCTGCTGTCTAGTTTTAGCATCTTCCATCACATCTTGAAGTTTGTGTAACAGGTCATCAGTGGTTGTTGATGAGTTGCACCATTCTGAGTAAATACTGTCAGAGCAAAAAACAGCAGAAGTATAAGGTCTTCCCCCTCCAGGTATTCTGTACTCTTCTTCTTCAGCACCTTCCCAGAATGCCACTCTTGGATCAGTCTGTCCGTTGGGAACAAATCCTTTCTGAGTATTTTGACCTGTATTCAGATAGAAAATAAGGTATTGCTTATAACTTATATTGTCCATGGTCACACCAGGCCGAGGGCAATGATCAGCTTTCAGCTCTTTCGTTGGCCATTTACGTGTTCCTTGAAAGTCAATGAAATAACAATGTCCAAATTCAGCATAACAACGTTGTTCATGGTAGCTTTGCTGTTTCCAATGGTCATGCAGGGGTAAATCATATTTCAGGTTTGTAGATTGCAGCTGTTACATCTGTGCATTCAGATGTTGTGTCACCAGCTTCCTTCCTTCTGGCGTAGTTATACCAGCCTGTTTAGCTAGCACAGTTGAATCAAACAGCACAACCTGTGAAATCCCCAAAGTCTTTCGTTTCTGGATGATAGGTTTAGGAAACGGCTTCCAATCCACACCTTGAGGTATACCCACCGACTGTATCTCCACCGGTTTCAAATCGTAGTGAAGTCCTCGTTTCACGATTCTGGAGTCTGGTGTGGTAATACCGTGTGCAGCTGTACGTTGCCAATTGATGATCTCGCCTTCTTGTTGAGTCACAAAATGCCATTGTAACCTGAAAATAACGCTGGCCGATATTGCTAGAAAAGCAAAACAGATTAAGAGACACAAAATAGTCTTAAACAGTCTTTTCTTCGTGATTACCTTAGCCATTGTTTGATAGGCCTTCCGGAATATATTGCGTTGATCCGGTATGGCAGGTAACACATATATATGTCTTTGGTCACTGTCAGGGAAGTCAGCTTCAGCTTGTAGGACCTCACCTGCGTGATTAGTTTCCACATCCTGTGGTCGTGCAGTCTGTGCTTCGAGAGGCTGCAGCTCCATCGAAGTCTGTCGCAGATATGGTGTCTCCTCCATCTTTACTGCAATGAGCTGTAGGTTTAAGATTATCGATACTCACGGTCCTTTCTTTGCCTTTAGTATCTTGGATAACAAAGGTACGCTCGTTTATCTTTTTCAGTATCGTGGTTGGTTTCTTCCACTTAGGCCGCAACGGCTTTACCTTAGCAACCCTCTCCTGGACCGAATGTCCAATCTGCGGCGTCCAAGCTGCAGGATTACGTGGTGTGTGGGCTGTATGTGAAAAAGAATCCCTCAATTCCTGTAGAATTAATATTTGTTCAAGTCTCCCTGGGACAGAAATAGAATCATTAGCAAACTGTGTATTCATAGGAGTACCATATAACAGTTCATGTTGTGTTTTACCAGTTGTTGTATTAGGAATATTATTTAGACCAATTTGGACCGTGACCAAAAGTGGGTACCACTGTGTAGCACGATTAGATAGCATTTTGGTTAAAAGTCGTTTCACCTCGTAATTCTTTACGTTCAACCAATCCTGAAAATTGAGGAATGGGACGGCGAGCTGTAAGACCAGTCAATATCTAATATTGCGGCCCATTCCTTGGTTTCTGCTGCTGTGAAAGCAGGTCCACCATCGGAATGAAAGGCCTTGGGCTTAGCCACACTTACTAAAGAGTTGAGACAATTAAGCGTAGAGCTAGCTGTCGTACTACGAACGGGGTATAACCACGTAAACCTTGTACAAGCATCAACACAAACCAAAACATGTTTGTAGGAATGTGATGTAGGCAATGGTCCAATATGATCTAAATATATTAAATCAAACGGTTTGCTCAGTATTGCATTAATAATAAATGGTGGTGTCTGATGATTAGGACTGTTTACCAACCGACATGGTTTACAGTTTCTTAAGACTGTCTTAACCGTTTTTCTCATATTTGGCCACCAATATTTGTGTTTCAGTGTCAACAAAACATTTTCTCTCCCTAGGTGAGGGTGTCCCACACTGTCATGTGCTTGTGTAGCGATCTGCATTCTGCTTGCTACAGGGGGAACAATGAATTCATTAGTATCAATTACAACCATGCAATTATTGTTGACCTGTTTAAATTAGTATTTCTTAGGATAACCAGGTGGATTAGGCCTGGTAGTATCCAGACAAGCATACAACTCTGCATCGAGACTGGCTGACTTTGACTGTGCCCTTGTTAACGGCAAATTTTTGACTTACAGTTTGCGCGAGACTATCTGCAAACTGGTTACCCATAGTATGAACCGACGAACCAAGCGTTCTATGCGCTGGTTCATGTACAATTTCAATATCAGGCTTTTGTTCAAAATAGGCCGCAATGGCCTTCCACTTAGCAATGTGCGTTAGTGGTTTTCTTTTGGCATTCAAAAATCCATTTGATTTCCATATTGGTAGGTCCTGCAGGGCTGAACGTGCTAAGTATGCGGAATCTGTAACTATAAGTACATGTCCTTTAACTGTAAGTGCTTCTTTCATAGCAAAAGCTAATGCATGAATCTCTGCAAACTGTGCAGAGTGATCTCCTATAGGTAATTGCCAACTGTGCAACAAATTCATATCTGCATCATATTTTGCAATTCCTGAACCTGCAGATTTATTCACTCCTTCTTTGCTGGAGTCTACAGCTGAACCATCTGTGTAGAAAATGCATGTATAAAAGTCGTTCGGGTGTGTTTGATTTTCCCACGTCACTCCTTCAAAAGGGGGATGGGAGATCGTCTAATGTAGTTAATGTTTTATCATGCACAAAATGTATTTGTGGATCCTCTATAATTGTGTACCACTTTAACCAGCGGCTTCTTAACGCCTTCCTGTCCAGAATGGTCTGTTTCTGCAAGGTTGCTAGTGAAGCTACTGAAGTGTATATATAGATATCCTGTCCCTGTGCTAAATCACGTGATTTCAGCACTGTGAGTGTAATCGCTGATAACAATTTCTCAAGCGGCAAATATCTCTTCTCTTTATTTGTGAATACATAAGATAAAAGTGTAATTGGTACATTTTCCATAGCATTGTAAATTCTAATGTATGCAGCTAAAGGTGAAATGTTTACATATGCTGACAATGGTTTTGTTGGGTCGCACTGCGCTAAGTAGGAAGCATCATTAACTGCTGCTAATACCTTTCGCAATGCCTCATCCTCAACAGTTAACCATTTAAAAGGTGTTTTCGGCCTAGTCTGCTCTGACTTAATCTCGCGTGATATTGCATGATGCAATGGTTCAATCAGTACATTAAAATCTGGGATAAACGTCATTGAAAAATTCAGTAATCCAATAATGCTTCTTAACTGTTTCAGTGTTTTAGGAACACTGATGTTGGAAACTTTCTCTCTGTAATTACTAGAGGCCTCTACCATTCTCAGCTATTTCAAAGCCTAAAAATGTCACAGTTTCTCTTGCAAGCTGTGATTTTTTTTAGGGAAACAAGATAACCTGCCTCTGTCAATGTAAGCAATAATTCTGTCAGAACTTTAAAATGTTCTGCTTCTGTGTTATGTGATAAAAACATCCAAGTAAAATTTCACAGTCAACTTTTGCTTGTGGGTTTATTTCCACTTCCTCTTTTATTTGGATGAAGGAAGCGACATCCTTAAAAGCTATTAGAAAATCGCAATCTAATTTATTATGTTCAACTAATTCAATAAAAACATTTCTACCATGGATTTTTAATTCTAAATAATATGCACGCTCTGTCACAACTTACCGTGCAGCTTGTGTTAACTCAGGTAATGTAACTGGTGTAAATAAGTGTGTGCGATTCTCCCCATATTTCGCACCAGAATTAATAGGACCATGTCTGTCCACGCCTGTAGCAATCACTGTCTGTTGCCCCAAAATGACAGTCGCTGCATTATATGTCAAATTGATGATTGTATGTGTCAACGGGTTATATGCCTGTTGTATGTATTGATATGTGACTGGATCAGCTGTTGTGTCTATTGTGAGATAGGAGTATCTCGCCCCAGGTCCCCACGGGCCAAATTGAATTTCAAATGCCAGAGTTTCACCATTAATCAGATCTCTATGATACTGACTTCACATTAAAACATTCAGATCTGCAGCTCGTGCAAAATCTATAACAGCCATGATATACGATATATATATATATAAATATAAAATGAAAATTGTACCTTCTCTATTATAAAGAGGAACTAGCATACACGTGTACTTTCAAGATTAAATGGGTAACATAAGATTTATGACTTATTTATACAACTCATGAGTAATTAACCACGTTTGGGCGCCATAATCTGGTTCGTTGCCAACCTTTCTCTCCCAAGTAATGCCTCGTAATAAGTTATATCCTGCCCTAAGCAGAGAACACAAATTACGATGTCGTACTTGTAGATTTTCGGTTCACACTCTCGGATGAGGGTATTGTGAGATTATTATAAAGAAAGGTCACTCAGAGTTTGTATAAGATATGGTTTGTTGTTTATTGTATCACAACAAAGAAATAACCAGTAATATCACAACAAACTAATTTATAAGCTTAACAGTAAATTAACAATCCATTTCTAACTATGCAGAGATTATTCAGCTAACATGCTTGTCATACTCACAAAACCCAAAGATATTATGATAGGTCAGCCAGTCTCAGCTAAGTCTCATCTCTCATCTCAGTTCTAATCAATATGGAGTCATGCAAACTTATATATAGCATCTTATTGTTTGATGCGTACGTGATATGATATCATACTCTGTGGTCAGTGACGTATGATGTTTACCAGAATTTACAGTTACTGACGTATAATTTGTTTCAGCATTTACCGTTTGACCACGGCCTGTTTACGCGAGTTAGTTCCCCTTTTATTTGGATGTACCTATGTCCCAATATCCTGTCACTTCTCAGCAAAACAACCTATTATTTCTAAGACAAAAAAAAACAGGATTTTAACAATATGCTATAAGCTGTACTAGGCCTTATAATGATACTATATATGTACCTGTGACCTGTAGTAATTAAGCTATATATGCCATAAAATACCTGTAATCCATAACAGTCCTAGTCCCCAAGAAGGACAAGACCACCCGGTTTTGTGTGGACTACCGGTTGCTCAATGCTGGGACGGTGTCAGATGCTTACCCCATGCCCCGCATGGATGAGTTACTAGATGAACTCGCGGGGCCAAAGTATCTGACCACTATGGATTTGAGCAAAGGCTATTGGCAAATAGCTATGCCAGGGCTTACTTAGATGACATTGCCGTCTTTAGTAATTCCTGGATAGGATCAGGGAAGGCTAGGCTTACCTTAAAACCCACTAAGTGTATGGTAGGGATGGCAGAAGTCCTGTATTTAGGGCACAGGGTGGGTGGAGGGCATCTCAAACCAGAGCCAGCCAAGGTAGAAGCCATAGTTGAGTGGCCTGTTCCATAAACCAAGAAACAGGTCATGGCATTTTTGGGCACCGCAGGGTACTATAGGAAATTTGTCCCACAGTACAGCGCCGTGGCCAAACCCCTGACTGATCTGACTAAGAAGCAACTGCCTGTGCTTATTACCTGGTCTCCTGCCTGTGAAACTGCTTTCCAGGCACTGAAAGCTGCGCTTGCTGAGGCCCCCATCCTGGCTGCCCCAGACTATACCAAGCATTTTCTTATTCAGACTGATGCCTCAGACTTTGGTGTGGGGGCTGTGTTGAGCCAGGTGGGGGACGACGGCAAAGAGCACCCTGTGGTGTATCTCAGTCGCAAACTGCTGACATGTAGCTGCGGTGCTGGATAGGATCAAAGAGGCTGGGCTTACCTTAAAACCCACTGTGACGATAGCTTCCACAGGCTTATTAATATTACACAAAAATAACTGGGTTTGAACTGAACGAGGCTTAAGATATAATAAAGTGATTTTATTCCTTAGGATAGGTGAACACACGAGATAATACAGTAACAAACAAGAAGTACACTTACTTAGGGGTTGGGGAATGAGAAGTATGATGTAGCATTTCTCTCAGCAATCAGGAAATCATTCAGGTGATATCAGGTAACCATATCCGCAAACGAAGACAAAGGATATATGGGGAACAGCAGTTTATATACCTTTTGTCCCTCTATCCTTAACCTTAAATACCTGTGATTGGCTTTCAATTATCTCCAGCCAATCTTTGATGGGGGAACACATTTCAGCATGCCCCCCTGCTAGCTGGCACATGCGCAGTAGAACACGCAGTCCTTTCTGACGCCCCACATGTGCAAATGGAATGCCAGCCCGGCTACCCCTCCCGATCTCAGACAAGATAACCTGTGTTGGAAGGTGATAAGTGGGACACTTAAAAACTGCGCTGGTATGAGCCTCCTCCGCACTCACATAGACAGGGAGGGTGATAAAACCCTTTGACCAAGACTTAAGTCCTAGACATTGGGGCGCCTCTAGGGCCATCTGTTATCCTGGAAGACAAAGGAATTTCCTCTGGGTCTTTGTCCATACCCGGGGTCACAGTATTAAAGGACTATTAACCCTTGTACTCCCGGATAGATTCTAGTGTGTGTGTGATGCAGACGCTAATTAAACCCGACATTACACTGGCACAGGGGAAAATACATTTACAGGTTATAACAAGGGTTAAATCACAGTTCTGGACCTCAGCCCAGTTAACCCCTTGTCTCCCTGGCGAGGTCAGGGGATGGCCAAATGGGGTGTAACCCCTTTAATACCGGGCCTCCCCCTTTCTCCCTCTACACCCACTAAGTGTATGGTAGGGATGGCAGAAGTCCTGTACTTAGGGCACAGGGTGGGTGGAGGGCATCTCAAACCAGAGCCAGCCAAGGTAGAAGCCATAGTTCAGTGGCCTGTTCCAAAAACCAAGAAACAGGTCTTGGCATTTTTGGGCACCGCAGGTTACTATAGGAAGTTTGTCCCACAGTACAGTGCCGTGGCCAAACCCCTGACTGACCTGACTAAGAAGCAACTGCCTGTGCTTATTACCTGGACTCCTGCCTGTGAAACTGCTTTCCAGGCCCTGAAAACTGCGCTTGCTGAGGCCTCCATCCTGGCTGCCCCAGACTATACCAAGCATTTTCTTATTCAGACTGATGCCTCAGACTTTGGTGTGGGGGCTGTATTGAGCCAGGTGGGGGACGACGGCAAAGAGCACCCTGTGGTGTATCTCAGTCGCAAACTGCTCCCCAGGGAGGTGGCATATGCCACCATTGAAAAGGAGTGCTTGGCCATTGTGTGGGCACTCAAAAAGCTCCAGCCCTATGTCCATCGTAGGGCTTTCACGGTCATCACAGACCACAATCCCCTGAGTTGGCTACAGAGGGTATCAGGGGAAAATGCCAAACTGCTAAGATGGAGCTTGGCTTTGCAAGAATTTGAATTTACCATTCAGCACCAAAAGGGCAGTGAAAACAGCAATGCTGATGGACTTTCATGCCAGGACTATCCCTCTGAGACTGAATTCATTAATGGTGCCAGCAGTGCCCCACTCCCCGTTAGTGCCAGTGGGCCACAGGACACCCATTAAGAAGGGGAGGTGTAGAGGGAGAAAGGGGTTGGCCCGGTATTAAAGGGGTTGCACCCCATTTGGCCATCCCCTGGCCTCACCAGGGAGACAAGAGGTTAACTGGGCTGAGGCCCAGAAATGTGATTGAACCCTTGTTATAACATGTAAATGTATTTTCCCCTGTTCCCCTGTCCCATTGTAATATCTGGTTTAAACAGTGTCTGCATCACACACACACTAGCATCCATCTGGGAGCACAAGGGTTAATAGTTCTTTAATGATTATAGCTCTTTGTGTAATTTTCCCGCCTTTTCAGGCACCATTTTGCAGGTCCCCATAGGCCGCCATTAGGGCTCCATGCGTTTCAATAGAGAATCTTGCTGTTTTAGTCCTGTTTCCTGTGAAGACCAGCAGGTGGCGTCCGAGAGGGAGAGCGGCGGTTTCCCATTGTAAGTCAATGGGCCCATAGACTTCAATGGAGATTCCTCAAGGTAGCTTTTGAAGAACGAGTTGGCTGCCGTCCAGACCGCAAACCGCAAAGCGGATACAATTTCTAAAAGAGAGCTTTGATCACTTACAAGTCAAGTTCAACGACAATTGGCGTGGGAATAAACAGTTCTAGAGCACCTAGAAATAAAATTCTTTTTGCCCCTAGTTCCTAGACTTCCCCCTAATAAACTGTGTTACACTATATTTTGTCTTCCTATATCTCTGTTCCCATATGGCATCAATTTGAAAACCAGCCCATTCGAGATGGAGTGAATCCTGCAACAAAAGACACGAGTCGAGGAGAAAACTAGTCCCAGAAAATCAAACAAACAGGACATTGTTCCAGATCCATTGTATTTGGATACAGGCCCATATTTATCCATCCAATTGTGAGTGTATCTCTTACCATCCACACGTGACACTTTATTACACACTACTCTGTTTTTCCCCTCCCACCCTCTTTCTCTCTTTTTCTGCTCCTAGGTCAATCTTTTGCAAAATATCTCCATCTATCAAGAAGAAAGAAGCGCCAGCTCCATAGCATAATACTGAATGCAAAATGTATTAAAAAGGAGAGTAATCACCAGGACTTGCACTCACATAATGGGTAAAAGAAACATTCAGTGGAGAGAAAGCTGTAATCAGATGCATCAGCTGGGGAGCGGATCTGAAAGTACTACACAGACGCTGATTACCAGTTGTCTTTGCCTTAGGGTGTACTCACTCAAGGTGGTTGAGGTCCACAGCAGGGCTCCTTAGTCTCCCCGTTGCCAACGATGTAGTGCTCGCCTCACCGGCGCCACCGATACACCACGGCTTGTTTCAGGAACAGAGTCACCTCTCAGCACTTGATCCGCACCTTCACGACGTCCCAACGCGTTTGGTCACGTGAGTGACTTCCTCAGGGGACGATTAGCTCACAGCAGTGATGGGGTTAAATAGTCAGAATTGCCACACAATAGACAGCACAGAATTTAAAGATCAGCTGTCGCCCCTAAATGCTGAGAGTGAGCTTAAGGCTACGGCCCCAGTGCCTGCGCTGCACGCGCGCCTGCGAGGCTGGTGGCGCATGCAGCCAAATTCCCTGGTCTGCAGAGGGAAACACGGGGGGGAGGGGCGGGGGGAGGGCATGACTGGGGCGCGGCCATGATGTCACCCGGCAGGTTCGCCCTCATTGTCGTAACCACCGGGGGCGTGGCCTAGCGCTCCGTTGCTAGGTCAAAACACAATTTTAACGAGTCTGAAAAACTTGCAGCGGGCCCGGCCCCATTGAGGGGTGGCTGTTGTCCCCGCAGCGCCCGCCAGAGCGAGCGCTGCAGTAGCCACTAGGGACCAAGTGTAGAGGGAGAGAGGGTTTGGCCCGGTATTAAAGGGGTTGCACCCCATATGGCCACCCCCTGACCTCATACAGGGAGACGAGGGGTTAACTGGACTGTATGTTCCTCTGTTTTATTGTTATATCAGTGTCTGCACCACACACACTGGGATCCATCTGGGAGGGCAAGGGTTAATAGTTGTGAAGTGATTATAGCTCTTTGTTTAATTTTCCCGCCTTTTCAGGCACCATTTTGCAGGGTCCCATAGGCCGCCATTGAAGCTCCATTGTTCTCAATGGCGGATCTAGCTGTTTTGGACCTGTTTCCCTTGAAGACCAGCAGGTGGCGTCCGAGAGGAGGAGCGGCGGTTTCCCATTGTAAGTCAATGGGCTCATTGACTTCAATGGAGATTCCTCGACGGCGCTTTCCAGGAACGAGTTGGCAGCCGTCCAAACCGCAAAACCGCAAAGCGGACACAATGTCTAAAAAAGAGCTTTGATCACTGATTAGTCAAGTTCAACGTTAAGTGGCGTGGGAATCTTAGGTTCTAGGGCACCCAGAAATAAAATTATTTTTGCCCCTAGGCCTCCCCTCACTCGACCACCACCGGGTCCCAGAATCCAGGACCCCCTGAACAGGTTGTGCTGATAGAGCGGGTCGCGCCATAGGTTCCAATGGCGGCGGCAGAAGCAGCACAAGAAAACGACTAAGTCAGAAACGCTACAAACCATAAGCCCATATCTCCGGTTCTGGAGGGTCCAGAGGGCCAGGGTTTGGGGTACCTGTAGTCACTGCTCCGGCATGGCTGCAGAACCATCCTTGACCCTCTCTGACCAACCCAACGGAGTATGGACCACCTTAAAGGTTCAGGAGTTTTTCCCATAGACTTCAATGGCGGCCGGTTCCCATTGACCGGCTATGGCGGAGAAACCCCATAGGCTTCAACGGCGGTGATGCCCCATTGAAAGTCTGGCGGCGGATTCCCATAGCCGCTAATGGCGGCGGTTTACCATTGAAAATCTATGGCGGCGGAGCCCGTTGTTTTCAATGGGGATTTAGTGAAAAACCGTGATTTAATTTACAGCGGAGAATTTTGTATTAAAATAGGAAACGGTTTAGGTAGTATTTGTGTATCTCCGGTTCTGGAGGTCTCAGCGGGCTGAAACTTGGACCATATAGTGTCCCAGTTCCGGCATTGAGATCTGGGTAGTTTGGACCCGCTGGACCCAACAGAACCGGATATTTTAATATGTTTATGTTTCACCATTAATATTGCATTCCAAGACGGGGATAAAAACCCGTGAAGATTACTTTGCACAAAGGGAAGCAGATGGTCAGAGGGGCGACCCAATGTCTAGAGACTAAGTACTGTTCAAAAGATTTTGCCACCCTCACTGTTTACCTGAGGGCGGAGAAGCGTCAAACTGGAGTGGTTTGTTAGTGTCATGCCTTACACTTCCAAACAAAGAAGATCCTGCCAGATATTCCATTTGCTAGACTGGCCGGCGTCCCTGATGTAAATGTGGGGCTACAGTAATGAGATTCTCAGGGTCTCAGTGCGCATGGGCTAACTAGCTGGGGGCATGGGTTAAACTGTGTTCCCACGTTAAAGATTGGCTACAGGTAATTGTTATCCAATAGCCTGTACTCAAGGTTCAGAATAGGGTTACAAAGATATATAAACTGTGGTCAACCCTATACCCATTGTCTTCTAATACCATCTTGATTGTAAAATAGAAAAGGTCAGGGGAGCATCATTTCCTATAGGGAAAATAAAATACCATAGTGCAAAACGTAATAATAAAATACACTCTAACTCTTTTGTGTATAACCATCTTGATTGTAACCTGATTGCTGGAGAATTGCTATCTGATACTTCTCATCCCCCATCCCCAAGTAAGTGTTACCTTCTTGCCTGTTACTGTACTATATTGCTGTGTT
The DNA here is from genome assembly GCF_040206685.1 of Ascaphus truei. NCBI lineage: Eukaryota > Metazoa > Chordata > Amphibia > Anura > Ascaphidae > Ascaphus > Ascaphus truei. Next base: position 548,980,609 of record NC_134483.1, read on the forward strand.
CACCTATTTAAGGAATAAATATACTTTATTATATCTAAGCCTCGTTCAATTCAACCCAGTTATTTGGTGTATTATTATAGCCTGTCACAAAGTTACCGTCACACCAAGCCTAAGAAACCGTCATATAAATGCTGAGCATATACCTTAAAATAACTGATTACAAGCGGCAAATAAAAAAAGCTCTGTGACTAAGCTAACAACTATAAAGGTGGAATCTATATCAGATAGACATCAAATAAAATACATCATAAAATTACACAAATAAATGAATTGCCCTCAAATATACCCCATAATAAACACATATTGAATGCATTTTAACCAGTAGAGAATGAGCATCTATGTACGAGAGGGGGGGGGGGAGGAGGAGGGAATGGGGGAAAGGGGGGGGAAAGGAGTCCAAAGTTGCGACTGTTCGGTGTACAGAATAGGAGTGAGAGACTGATATTTTGATCAAGAACAGAGCCGGCATCCACAGCAGAGAAGTCCGAGATCTCGCGAGATAAGATGCGATTTCTGACTGAAGCTTTTCCCACATTCACAGCAGTTATAGGTTCTCTCCCCTGTGTGGATTGTTTGGTGTGTAACAAGATTTGATTTCCGACTGAAGGTTTTCAAACATTCAGAGCAGTTATAGGGTGTCACCCCTGTGTGGATTGTTTGATGTCTAACAAGATGCAATTTCCGACTGAAGCTTTCCCCACATTCAGAGCAGTTATAGGGTCTCTCCCGTGTGTGGATTATTTGGTGTCTAACAAGATTTGATTTCCGACTGAAGGTTTCCCCACATTCAGAGCAGTTATAGGGTCCCACCCCTGTGTGGATTGTTTGGTGACTATAAAGACTTTCAGAGCAGTTATAGGGTGTCACCCCTGTGTGGATTGTTTGATGTCTAACAAGATGCAATTTCCGACTGAAACTTTTCGCACATTCAGAGCAGTTATAGGGTCTCTCCCCTGTGTGGATTGTTTGGTGTCTAACAAGATTTGATTTCCGACTGAAGGTTTCCCCACATTCAGAGCAGTTATAGGGTCTCTCCCCTTTGTGGATTCTTTGGTGTCTACAAAGACGTGATTGATCATGGAAGCTTTTCCCACATTCAGAGCACTTATAAGGCTTGACCCCTGTGTGCATTCTTTGGTGTGTAACAAGAAGTGATTTCTTAATGAAGCTTTTCCCACATTCAGAGCAGTTATAGGGTCTCACCCCTGTGTGGATTGTTTGGTGTGCAACAAGACTTGATTTCCAACTGAAGGTTTCCCCACATTCAGAGCAGTTATAGGGTCTCTCCCCTGTGTGGATTCTTTGGTGTCTACAAAGACGTGATTGATCATGGAAGCTTTTCCCACATTCAGAGCAGTTATAAGGCTTCACCCTTGTGTGCATTCTTTGGTGTCTAAGAAGATGCGATTTCTGACTGAAGCTTTTCCCACATTCAGAGCAGTTATAGGATTTCTTCCCTGTGGGGATTACTTGTGGTATAACATTACCGTATGTCCCACTGTAGATTTTCATGTTTCTGTACTTTAAACCCTCTCCTTGTCTTGTGGTGTCTGTAAGTTTAGTAAAAGGCTGTTGATGTATAGGAATGCTCTGCCGAGTTTCTGGTAATATTGTTCCAATTCTCATACAGACGTATGCAATGTTGAAGTCCTTAAAACATATTTCCATTAACCCCTCGTGTAATTTATGTTTGGGACATTTCTTACATTGCTTCTTGTTCACAGACGAGTCATGTGCTGAAGATACATCTATGGTGAGAAAATGTATTAATGTAACATTGCAATGCATCAGAGTAGATTTGATGAGAGACATGTTCATTGAGTTCAACCTTTATAAAATTCTGCAAAACAAGAAAAAACACAAAAGCGCACCAAGATGAGAGATAGATATTGTATTTGCAACAAATAATAAAATTAGTAACTTACATATAAAATTTCTTTAATAATCCCCGATTCTGGTGTCTATCACAGGAGTAGGGCATCACATAGGAAGTATGAAGGGTAATCTCAGTTCTGAGAGATCAGACCCGCGCGCTGGGGCTGTCTCTGTTCACTCTCCTGTCCTCCACGTGTGGTAGCGTGGTGCGGAGTGTAGCGCGCATGTGCAGGAACCGGGGCCTTCAATAGGTGTCCTTAGGATGCCTAGCAGGTAAAGAAATTGGGGTGCTCAAACCCGCAGCAACTCCATCCGAAGGCATAAGTATTAATAACCCCTGGAGATACCAATGGGAGTGGGTAGGCAGAATAAAGACATGTAGGTATAATATTGACTTGTGCGGTCAAACCCAACTATAATAGTCTTAGCCAGTAAACCCTACTCACGTCATCTCCAGGTTTTTTCTGCCAGCGTGCAAGCCAGAGAGGATCCAGAATCCAGAGACATCCAGTAGAAAAAAACGAATGGCGCACAGCCAGGGAGCCAGGTGTGGAGTAAAAATTTTTTTCTTTATTGCAGCATGGTGAGAGACAAATTCACCCCCTTGGGGGACACAGATAGAGTCCTCCTACGCGTTTCAGACCAACAGGTCCTTTATCAAGGAGTATGGGGTATGTTCAGGATGGGCACCTTATATATCTGATGTTTAATTGTTAAATTAAAAAAATCTGTGGATAGTTGCGTCGCGGACCCACCGCGCATGCGCGTGACGTCACACGGAGCGTCACTCCAACAACCCATGGGATTGTGGGTAAATACCGCCCCCAGATGACGCCCGCGCATGCTCCTGGTGCTCCGTGAGGGCAAACAGGTGTTCCCTTACTCTCAGCCATCTCTCCCTCCCCGAGTGACGTCACGAAGTGATCCGATTGGATGAAGCTCACCGCTATGCCACCAATGACTGTGTGGGGCAGACGGAGCAGCTCCAATCACGCGGAGCCCCGCACGACCACACTGTAGCTGGAAGGGACAGGCAGAGAGGACAAATTTATGTTAACTGAGATTACAATAGGAGCAGACTAAAAAATAAAATAAACAAAATCCTTTTAAGCTCCTATTGGAAATGGTGCCCATTCTAAAGTCAGATCCCACTTAAACTAAGACATACAAGTGAATACATATCAAGGATCTAAGATCCTTATCAGCACAAAGTGCTGGCAAAATTAACATACAAATATAAAATTGATTAAAAACAAAAATGAATCAGATCAGCAAGACTTGAATATGATGTCTTGTTTTTCTGAGTCTTCCAAAGGGGAAGAGGAATCAGTTATGCTATTCCTGTGATTACTCAATTATCTACTACAAATCATGACTTTAGAATAATCAATGACTCTTGAAGGTAATCACTACGATAGCCCTAAATAATAAGCTCGGGTATTAATCTGTGGCAATGCCACCTCTGTTGTAAGGGCTCAACCCGTATGTCCGGGTCTAGTACAATACACAATATGTTGAAGAAACTGACATAGAATATTGTCAACAGTGTAGTGCTAAGTAATGGGATAATTCATGCAATTTTTGTTTTACATCTGCGTGGAGATCTCATAATTATGTCAAAAAATAATAATAATGACCATAGGATAAGTATTGACATTGTGATTTTACACAGCATTTACAGATATAATGAGTTTTTAATTATTTAAGAAAATGACTCAAATTCCACTCTACATTCAGACCGCAGGGGGTTCTAGTCTGAAGCATAAATATCCAATATGCCTCCCTGCGGTCCAGAAGGTTGAGTGAGTCACCTCCCCTTTCATTTAGAAAGATCTGTTCAATACCTTGTACTTTTAGCCTATTTAGGCTCCCTTTTGGGCATTGTGAAAAATGCTTTGAGACCGGGTGGGAAGTGTCTCCTTTTCTGATTAACCTGATATGTTCAAGGATTCTGTTTTTTAGCGGTCTAATTGTCCTACCCACGTAGTTTATCCCACACCCACATGTTAAGAGGTACACTACGTTGCTAGTATCACAATTTATAAATGATTTTATGCGAAATTCTTGTTTAGAATTTAAACCCCTAAAGCATTGTGAGGGTGTCACAAATTGGCAGATCTTGCAGCCTCCACATCTGTATGAGCCCTTAGTTACAAATTTCCTGGTAGATATGGTGGAGGATGCAACATAGCTGGGCGACACATAACTTGCAATAGTTTTTGCCTTACGGTACACAAAACGGGGGCCTTGTTTAACGCATTCCCTAAGGCTGCTATCCATTTGGAGAATATTCCAATGTTTGCGTATAATGTTTTGTACTTTATGACTACATCTGTTGTATTGTGAAATCATAAGTGGAACATCCCCTTTTGAAAACCCAGTGTCTTTTTTATTATGTCTCAATGTTATTTTTTCCTTGTCAGGATCACCCTTGGTCTTTTTGAATAAATCCTCTCTATTTGTCAGTGCAATTTCTTTGGAGGTGTCAATCAGGCCCTCCATGTCATAGCCCCTCTGCAGAGTAGGGCTTGCTACCTCAAGGAGGCCTATAGGCAACTTGGGGATGTGACAACCTACTCTACACTACCAGATGACCCTACAGCAAAGTTTTTGAAGTCATACAAAGAACTATTAGAACTAGGGGTTATTACACAAGTATTAAATAAAGCGGAAAGTGCATTCCTGTGGAACCCTAACCCTATCATTCCAGTGTTTTACCATCTCCCAAAGGTCCATAAGACATTGGTCGACCCTCCGGGCAGACCAATCATTTCGTCTATTGGATCTTTGGGAGATGGCTTGTCAAAATACATAGATCAGTACCTACAGCCCTATGTTAGGGACCTACCCTCTTTCCTGTTGGACTCAGGGGATCTAATCACAAAGCTAAAAGATGTAATATGGAACCCACAATGCATGTGGGTATCTATGGACGTTACGTCCCTTTATTCAGTTATTAGACATGACCAGGGGGTGGCAGCGGTCGATCATTTCATCGGAGGTCCAGATAGTAATCAATTTAACACAGCATTTATTTTGGATGCCATAAAATTTCTGTTAACGCACAATTATTTTTTATTTGATAGCACTTTCTATTTACAACAAAGGGCCACAGCAATGGGCACGAGCTTTGCACCGGTGTATGCGAACTTATTTATGGGGTGGTGGGAGTCACTGTTTATGTTTTCTAGCACAAATCCATTTCGTAAACACATCACATTTTACAAAAGGTTTATTGATGACCTGATTATGGTTTGGGAAGGGGATTTGGACACTCTGCACAATTTCTTTAAATATGTTAATTCTAATCACCTTAACTTAGTGTTCACGTATCATTTTAACACACAGCACATTGACTATCTGGACCTCCGTTTGTTTATTGACATTAAAGGCCGAATCCAAACGGAAACATTCAGGAAACCGAATGCCAGGAATATGCTATTACGAGCTGACAGCTGCCACCCCCCTGCGGTCATTAGGGGTATCCCCAAGGGCCAGTTCCTCAGACTGAGGAGGAATTGCTCCACCGAGGAGGCTTTTTCTCGTCAGTCTGAGGAACTGTGCCTTCATTTCCATCAGAGGGGCTATGACATGGAGGGCCTGATTGACACCTCCAAAGAAATTGCACTGACAAATAGAGAGGATTTATTCAAAAAGACCAAGGGTGATCCTGACAAGGAAAAAATAACATTGAGACATAATAAAAAAGACACTGGGTTTTCAAAAGGGGATGTTCCACTTATGATTTCACAATACAACAGATGTAGTCATAAAGTACAAAACATTATACGCAAACATTGGAATATTCTCCAAATGGATAGCAGCCTTAGGGAATGCGTTAAACAAGGCCCCCGTTTTGTGTACCGTAAGGCAAAAACTATTGCAAGTTATGTGTCGCCCAGCTATGTTGCATCCTCCACCATATCTACCAGGAAATTTGTAACTAAGGGCTCATACAGATGTGGAGGCTGCAAGATCTGCCAATTTGTGACACCCTCACAATGCTTTAGGGGTTTAAATTCTAAACAAGAATTTCGCATAAAATCATTTATAAATTGTGATACTAGCAACGTAGTGTACCTCTTAACATGTGGGTGTGGGATAAACTACGTGGGTAGGACAATTAGACCGCTAAAAAACAGAATCCTTGAACATATCAGGTTAATCAGAAAAGGAGACACTTCCCACCCGGTCTCAAAGCATTTTTCACAATGCCCAAAAGGGAGCCTAAATAGGCTAAAAGTACAAGGTATTGAACAGATCTTTCTAAATGAAAGGGGAGGTGACTCACTCAACCTTCTGGACCGCAGGGAGGCATATTGGATATTTATGCTTCAGACTAGAACCCCCTGCGGTCTGAATGTAGAGTGGAATTTGAGTCATTTTCTTAAATAATTAAAAACTCATTATATCTGTAAATGCTGTGTAAAATCACAATGTCAATACTTATCCTATGGTCATTATTATTATTTTTTGACATAATTATGAGATCTCCACGCAGATGTAAAACAAAAATTGCATGAATTATCCCATTACTTAGCACTACACTGTTGACAATATTCTATGTCAGTTTCTTCAACATATTGTGTATTGTACTAGACCCGGACATACGGGTTGAGCCCTTACAACAGAGGTGGCATTGCCACAGATTAATACCCGAGCTTATTATTTAGGGCTATCGTAGTGATTACCTTCAAGAGTCATTGATTATTCTAAAGTCATGATTTGTAGTAGATAATTGAGTAATCACAGGAATAGCATAACTGATTCCTCTTCCTCTTTGGAAGACTCAGAAAAACAAGACATCATATTCAAGTCTTGCTGATCTGATTCATTTTTGTTTTTAATCAATTTTATATTTGTATGTTAATTTTGCCAGCACTTTGTGCTGATAAGGATCTTAGATCCTTGATATGTATTCACTTGTATGTCTTAGTTTAAGTGGGATCTGACTTTAGAATGGGCACCATTTCCAATAGGAGCTTAAAAGGATTTTGTTTATTTTATTTTTTAGTCTGCTCCTATTGTAATCTCAGTTAACATAAATTTGTCCTCTCTGCCTGTCCCTTCCAGCTACAGTGTGGTCGTGCGGGGCTCCGCGTGATTGGAGCTGCTCCGTCTGCCCCACACAGTCATTGGTGGCATAGCGGTGAGCTTCATCCAATCGGATCACTTCGTGACGTCACTCGGGGAGGGAGAGATGGCTGAGAGTAAGGGAACACCTGTTTGCCCTCACGGAGCACCAGGAGCATGCGCGGGCGTCATCTGGGGGCGGTATTTACCCACAATCCCATGGGTTGTTGGAGTGACGCTCCGTGTGACGTCACGCGCATGCGCGGTGGGTCCGCGACGCAACTATCCACAGATTTTTTAAATTTAACAATTAAACATCAGATATATAAGGTGCCCATCCTGAACATACCCCATACTCCTTGATAAAGGACCTGTTGGTCTGAAACGCGTAGGAGGACTCTATCTGTGTCCCCCAAGGGGGTGAATTTGTCTCTCACCATGCTGCAATAAAGAAAAACATTTTTACTCCACACCTGGCTCCCTGGCTGTGCGCCATTCGTTTTTTTCTACTGGATGTCCTTAGGATGCCTGTCCGTTTTTGATAGCATAGAAACGATCGGAAATAAGCAGGAACGGTACACTTGAGTGTGTACTGGTGGTGGGTAGTAAAACCGCCAGCCACAACAGTCAGTGGCTGGCGGTTTTACTACCCACCACCAGTACACACTCAAGTGTACCGTTCCTGCTTATTTCCGATCGTTTCTATGCTATCAAAAACGGACAGGCATCCTAAGGACACCTATTGAAGGCCCCGGTTCCTGCACATGCGCGCTACACTCCGCACCACGCTACCACACGTGGAGGACAGGAGAGTGAACAGAGACAGCCCCAGCGCGCGGGTCTGATCTCTCAGAACTGAGATTACCCTTCATACTTCCTATGTGATGCCCTACTCCTGTGATAGACACCAGAATCGGGGATTATTAAAGAAATTTTATATGTAAGTTACTAATTTTATTATTTGTTGCTAATACAATATCTATCTCTCATCTTGGTGCGC
>NC_134483.1:548991056-549093556 GCF_040206685.1 Ascaphus truei
ACACACTTTATTCGAGCAAATGCCCAGTTTGTACCTGGCAGATACCTGGAATCCGCGGCTGCTCACCTCTTGCATGCTGCGTTGCGTTTGCCTTCCCAGCCACGGTTCATGCCTGGCTGACAGGCGGCTGATGTGTTAAATGATAATGATCAGGATTTACTAGGCTGCAATGCTTCACGTGTCCACCAGATGGCATAAACTCCTGACTTGTAAAGCGCCGAATCAGTAATGTGTGGGCTTGCAGTTGTTTCGTTTAAAAAAGATACTGTACCACAGTGTGCCATTGTACAGTACAGTAACTTGGCCTTGGCCTTGAGACTGAAGGAAGAGTTGCAAAAATGTATCAATTTAGGCTTTACATATTAAATAAAGACAAAGACCAGTTTCAGTTACACTATTCTCCAGAGACCCACCATGAGTGTTCAAGTGCAGCCCGTGTTCCAAAAACCTGACAGAAGTTATGCTTATTTGATATGGGCCGCTATTAATGCAACAGAGGATAAGATGGCAACAGTTGTTCAAATTTATCAGTATTTTATCGAAAATTATGACTTTTACAAATTTTCGCCAACTCCTCATTTGTGGAAGCGTGCAATAAGGAAAAGGTTATGTAGTGACCCCTGTTTTCACCGTATTGAGCCCCAATTTGTTGGAGGGTATTGGTGTGTGTCACAGGGTTTTTCCCGTATCTATGATCATGGAGGCGGCAAAAGGCGAAGGGTCGTGTTAAAACCAACTAAGAAGCGACAGTCCCTGACAAGCAATGCACCAGCACCAGCACCGGCTTCCGATAACGGACCCACCGTCAGTGACAACCCTGAGCCCGAGCCTGATCCTGAGACAAAGTCGGATTTCGCGGCCAGTTTTGATGAAGCTTGCATGTACCTAAGCGATTTCCCGCCTCACCTGCTGACTACATGTGTGCTAGTCCCGCTGCAAACTATCGACGTGGGTGATGAAGAAAGCTGTACTGTCAGTGGACCGGCGCCGGCGCAAGCTGAATGGGAAATAGTATGGTGAGTACTGTATTGTTGCCGTATTATTTTGGTGGGGCTGGCTGGGTACTTCTTTAGGGGGCTGACCATTACTGTACATTAAAACTTTTCATTTTGTTTTTCCTCAGAAAAGAAAACGGCTAATGGGGGGATTTCGATGGATAATATTGTGCTGTATGCTGATGTTTTCCGGCCGAACAGTATACTGTGTAATAAACCCGAATAAATAAAACTATGCATTTATTCTACATGTTCAGTATACAGTACTGTATATGCACATACTGGGGGCGAGATGTGTTTGCAGCAGAGAGAGATCCGCTGCTCTCTCAGCGCAAACATCGGCACATTAAAAATTATTTTAAATACATTTTTATTTATATTGTAGATGTGCAGGGGGTCTCGGGAGCTGAACCGCACTGGTTTCAGGTCGGGGGACCCCCTGCTCCCCGAGATACAGGCCCCTTTAGGGGGTGCCGGTATCCCTCTGCGTTTATAGGGCCCGATCACGTGACCGTGATCTGTAAACCAAGCAGAGCAGAGGGATACCGGCACCCCCTAAAGGGGCCTTTATCTCAGGGAGCAGGGGGTCCCCAGACCTAAAACCAGTGCGGTTCAGCTCCGGAGACCCTCTGCACATCTACACTATAAATAAAACACATACAGTATATACAGTAAATAAACACTCGTTCTTTACCTTAACGGCTATGCGCTATGGTAAAGAAGCAGCATTTCTGTATTTTTAATAATATTGTACAGTGAGCAGGGGGTTCCCTGAGACAGAAATCTAAACTCAGGGGACCCCCTGCTCCTGCTCAATATTATTAAAAATACAGAAATGCTGCTTCATTACCATAGCGGATAGCCGCTAAGGCAATGAAGGGGTTAACCGCTTTATTGTGGGTGGCGGGGATGGGTGAGGGGGGTATTTGGCCCTTGGTGTGAGTTTAGGACTTGCGGGGGGGTTGCGGGTGCACTTAACCCCTTCACGACCGTAGCAGTTAATACCGCTACGGTCATGAAGGGGTTAAGCCCTCCCGCTACCCCCCCGCAAGCCCTAAACAAGCACCGTTGGGGCTAATACCCCCTTCACCCACCCCCGCTACCCACAATAAAAAAAAACACAGCAGCCGCCAAAAAATAAATAAATCTAAATAAATAAATAAATGACAATAAATACATTTGAAATACATTTTTATTGATAGTGTAGATGTGCAGGGGGTCTCGGGAGCTGAACCGCATTGGTTTCAGGTCGGGGGACCCCCTGCCCCCTGAGATACAGCCCCCTTTATGAGGTGCCGGTATCCCTCTGCGTTAAAGACCATGATCACGTGACCGCGGCCTGTTAAAACAAGCAGAGCAGAGGGATACCGGCACCCCCTAAAGGGGCCTGTATCTCGGGGAGCAGGGGGTCCCCAGACCTAAAACCAGTGCGGTTCAGCTCCGGAGACCCTCTGCACATCTACACTATAAATAAAACACATACAGTATATACAGTAAATAAACACTCGTTCTTTACCTTAACGGCTATGCGCTATGGTAAAGAAGCAGCATTTCTGTATTTTTAATAATATTGTACAGTGAGCAGGGGGTTCCCTGAGCCAGAAATCTAAACTCAGGGGACCCCCTGCTCCTGCTCAATATTATTAAAAATACAGAAATGCTGCTTCATTACCATAGCGGATAGCCGCTAAGGCAATGAAGGGGTTAACCCACCGTGCCCGCTTTATTGTGGGTGGCGGGGATGGGTGAGGGCGGTATTTGGCCCTTGGTGTGAGTTTAGGACTTGCGAGGGGGTTGCGGGTGCACTTAACCCCTTCACGACCGTAGCAGTTAATACCGCTACGGTCATGAAGGGGTTAAGCCCTCCCGCTACCCCCCAGCAAGCCCTAAACAACCACCGTTGGGGCTAAATACCCCATTCACCCACCCCCGCTACCCACAATAAAAAAAAACTCACACACAGCAGCCGCCAAAAAATAAATAAATAAATCTAAATAAATAAATGACAATAAATACATTTGAAATACATTTTTATTGATAGTGTACATGTGCAGGGGGTCTCGGGAGCTGAACCGCACTGGTTTCAGGTCGGGGGACCCCCTGCCCCCCGAGATACAGACCCCTTTATGAGGTGCCAGTATCCCTCTGCGTTTAAAGGTCCCGATCACGTGATCGCGGCCTGTTAAACCAAGTAGAGGGATACCGGCACCCCCAAAAGGGGCCTGTATCTCGGGGGGCAGGGGGTCCCCAGACCTGAAACCAGTGCGGTTCTGCTCTGGAGACCCTCTGCACATCTACACTATCAATAAAAATGTATTTTAAATGTATTTATTTATATTTATTTATTTATTTATTTAGATGTATTTATTAATAGTGCTGCTGCTGCTGTGTGTGAATTTTTTTTATTGTGGGTAGTGGGGGTGGGTGGGGGGGGGCTAATACCCCCTTCACCCCATCCCCGCTACCCACAATAAAAAAAATTCACGCACAGCAGCCCCACAATTAATAAATAAATCTAAATAAATAAATAAATACATGAAGAGAAATAAATATATACTGTACTGTAAGTACCAACCAGAAAACACAATTTAAAACCAAAGCTAACCCTTACAATACCAAGGATTACATCTACAGTGTATCTAATTGTAAAAAACATTATACATTATACACACATTGAAGCATTGCAATAAACAACAAACAAGCCCCCTCCCCTATTCTCTTTGAAACCTCCCTACCTTCACTGTAATCTATGTAAAACCCCCTCCCCTATTCTCTTTGAAACCTCCCTACCTTCACTGTAATCTATGTAAAAAACCCTCCCCTATTCTCTTTGAAACCTCCCTACCTTCACTGTAATCTATGTAAAAACCCCTCCCCTATTCTCTTTGAAACCTCCCTACCTTCACTGTAATCTATGTAAAACCCCCTCCCCTATTCTCTTTGAAACCTCCCTACCTTCACTGTAATCTATGTAAAACCCCCTCCCCTATTCTCTTTGAAACCTCCCTACCTTCACTGTAATCTATGTAAAAACCCCTCCTCTATTCTCTTTGAAACCTCCCTACCTGTTGTGTGTTAAATCTCCCTGGCCTGTGTTTCTGAGTGCCCGCTTTATTGTGTGTAGCGGGGGTGGGTGACGGGGTTTATAAATGTGAGTTTATAAATAAAATAAAGAATATTATTTCTAGGGGCCCTAGAACAAAAGTTCCCACGCCAATTTCGCGCTCATTGCTCTTTTTTTACAATGTTGCTGGTCTTGCGGCTTTGCAGTCTGCAAGCAAAAAGCAGTTTGTAGTACTGAGTGTGAGATAAATTATTTATCAGTGTTGATCAGAAGGATTCCCCTTATATACAGCACTCTATTGTCATTCATACAGTACAGTATAGTAAAGGGTAGACAACAAATGGTCTTGCAGTATATTACTTCAAATCTGTCAGGTTGACCAGAATCACTGCGGATATCGGAAAATATTTTTTTTTTATTAATTCTACATAGATACTTAAAAACACAGCCACAAAAGGGATTTGTAACAATGTACAGTATATGTGTTTTTAAGTATCTACTGTATGTACTGTAGAATTAATAAAATTGTATTTTCCGATATCCGCAGTGATTCTGGTCAACCTGACAGATTTGTAGTAATATACTGCAAGACCATTTGTTGTCTACCCTTTACTATACTGTATGAATGACAATAGAGTGCTGTATACTTTATAAGGGGAATCCTTCTGATCAACTCTCTTTGATCAACACTGATAAATATCATATTTATACCCCTTTAGCACCTGTCGTTCCATCCTATGCACCCATTTACAATGGTGATTGCGGTCGTATTCACGTACTTTATGTGAGATAAATTAACCAGTTCTTTTATTGCTGAAGTCGCCACAAAAAACTTTTATTTACAAATACAGTACAATACAATGGTGAAACATTTCAAGTTAACAGCAATTCAAAACATCAACACACAATAATACATACTGTACAGTACTGTATGATTATTTATTTATAATACAGTATACAGCTCTGTACTGTATATGCAGTATACAGTATACTGTACTGTATTTGGGCCTTGTCTTTGGGGGTTTATTCATGCAATTATTAGGGTGACCTGCCTTTGGAAATACTGGGACAGTACAGTCCCAGCTATTTCAGCCACCCCACCCCCTCCCTTAGAGTTTTTAATCCCTCCCTGGCCAAGCGTCAATCGTCTGGCTAATCCAATCCAAGCCATTGTCTTGTTAATCTGCCCCTGGGCTGGCTACAGTAACAAGATTCAGCAGGAGGCCAGCCAGCGTCTGATCCCACCATCCCCCTCCCTTAGAGGGAGGCCTGCCTGCTTTGGAAAAATCCCCTCTCGATTTGGAAATGTAAATCTGATGTGCATCCGTTTGCTTACAGTAACTGTTCTGTTCAGAACAGCCGCTGCTTCTAAATTACTGAAAATATACAGGATAAATATACAGTAATGTGAAATAATCCGTTCTGTGGGTCTGAGAGGGTTAAAAGTCACCAGGTCCTCATACAGTACAGTACATTCTCGAATACCTTTAGAATAAAAATACAGTTTATATAAATATACAGTATAAATATTGCACAGTATAATGTTAAATAACCCATCCTGTTCTTTTTCCCTTCATAACAGTATCCTCATTGTGTCTGCGGTACAGTAGTTCATTGAGAGAGGAGAGGTTTTGTGTACATCATTACTGCTGTTTATATACTGTACATTTGACTGCACAAGCAGATTTGACGGGACACAACGCCCCCCCTCCCCCTTGGGCACCCTTTTTCCTGGAACGACAAGAAAACAAAAACTTTGTTCAGTTACTGTACTGTACTGTATGTGCGTACTGTATTATGGTAGAACTACTGTACAGTAGGTGGCTGGTGCAGCTTTCTCTGGAAAGAAAAAAATGGAGCAGTTAGTAGGCAGTTACTGTAGTACTGTCAAACTAGTCTACTGTACTGTATACTGGAACTACTGTATACTCTGACTATTGGGAAAGAAAAAATCTGTGCCATACTTACCTGTATCATACTGTACTTACTGTACAATACTACAGCACTGTACTACTTTCCTGATGCTTGCCCATTGCGCGCGATGACAATGGGCAACACAGTGGCAATATGGTCTATATATTTATTGCATCGTTCCACGGTGAGTACATCGTTCCAAAAACTCATTATGGCTGTATACAACTCGTCCTTCTTGGAGGGTTTCGCCACTTTACAGATGTGGTCCTTCAGCTGATGCCAGACCATTTCGATCGGATTGAAGTCTGGCGATCTGTGATTGGAAAGAAAGGACAATTAGTTTAAGAGATACAGTACAGGCATACCCCGCTTTAAGGACACTCACTTTAAGTACACTCGCGAGTAAGTACATATCGCCCAATAGGCAAATGGCAGCTCACGCATGCGCCTGTCAGCATGTCCTGAACAGCAATACCGGCTCCCTACCTGTACCGAAGCTGTGCGCAAGCGGCGGACTATAGAGCCTGTTACAAATGCGTTATTTACATCAGTTATGCACATATATGATGATTGCAGCACAGTACATGCATCGATAAGTGGAAAAAGGTAGTGCTTCACTTTAAGTACATTTTCGCTTTACAGACATGCCCCGGTCCCATTGCGTACGTTAATGCGGGGTATGCCTGTACACAGTTAAAACAGTGGGGAACATATAAATGGGACACGGTCTACTGCACTTACTCCGCTGGCGTCTTCACCCAGTTGATGCCGCGCTCAAGGATATGCGCCGTCGACGCGGTGTGCTTGGGATCATTGTCCTGGTAAAAGCGTTGACCATTGGGAAAGTCTTGTGTGATGTATCGCACTATCACGGCCACAATGTTGTCTTGGAAGAAATCTTTATTCATGATTCCTATAGCAAGAAAAGAAAAGTGCTCAATAGTACAGTACAGTGCATACGGTAAGGCAACACTAGTCAAGTACAGTGCATTAGGCGGCATTATATTTGAGAAATTGTACCTTCAAAGACGACAATGCATCCCGGTCCACGCCTAGAGATGGCACCCCACACATGCAGCTTCACAGGGTGTTTTGGCCGTGGCTTCAAAGTTATGCGGCCTTTTTTGTGGAACGCAAATCTTGCAAATCTCTCCAGCGACACAGTAGACTCATCAGTGAAGATGCAATCCTGGAAAGTCTCACCGCTGTCGATCCATGCTTGGGCCTGTAGCACTCTTTTGATTTTGTTTGAGTACCGTATCATGGGGTACGCTCTGTAATGACAATGTATAAAAAATTTTAGCGTCACAGCGCAGTACAGTTTGCAAAACAACACTTTTACTTTACAGTACCTCCTGTACTGTCCAGTACTAACCTCACATGTCCATATTTCCATCCAATTCTGCGTCTCATCTTCTTTATGCTGCTCTCGGATACAGTCAGATTGTGCTTTTCCTGCAGAGTGTTTTTAACCCTTAATGCGCTCCTCTCATCATTCTCCTCACTTATTCTGTCCACCAGAAGAGTAGTCTCCCTACATTGCAAAGAAATTATATTGTTTTATTAATATGCAGCAATATAAAATGTATACTGTATACTGTACATGTAATGTTGTAATATACAGTAAATATAAATATACAAAAAATGTATACTGCTGTACTATAAATATAAATAGACAAAATATACAGTATACAGTACTGTTGTAATATAAATATACTATATAAATATACTGTTGTTATATCATAATAAATACACATCATATACTGTATATTCCGTTGTAAGATGAATTGCAATATACCAAAAGTGTATAGTGCTGCACAAAAAATATAAATTGACCACACATACACTATATACTGTTGTAATATAATAAATATACTATATAAATACGGTATACTGTTGTTATATCATAATAAATACACATCATATACTGTATATTCCGTTGTAAGATGAATTGCAATATAACAAAAGTGTATACTGCTGCACAAAAAATATAAATTGACCACACATACACTATATACTGTTGTAATATAAATATACTATATAAATACGGTATACTGTTGTTATATCATAATAAATACACATCATATACTGTATATTCCGTTGTTAGATGAATTGCAATATAACAAAAGTGTATACTGCTGCACAAAAAATATAAATTGACCACACATACACTATATACTGTTGTAATATAAATATACTATATAAATACGGTATACTGTAGATGTACACTACAGTTTTCTATATTTTTTTGGTTAAGTTTTATAAATATACTTACGCATTTGTTACCCTTGGTGCCTTTTTGCGGTCTCTGTTTTTTCCGTGTGCATGATAGCACACAGTGTTTGATGGCACAACGAGGCCAGAAGCAGTTAACCAGCGCTGGATATCTGCAATTCGTTTTCCGCTCATGTACATCTCCTTCATTCTCATGCTGAGATCCTTTGAAATCTTCTTAACAGGCATTGCTGCGAGTAGAAAGAAATACAAACACAAGAATGTGTATTCGATGTTTAGTCGATGTGTATTCAATGTGCAGTGAATCCACAAAATGGATGGTGTATTTATATGTTAATGACTCACATTACAGACCACCCACTTTCAACACCTGTACCTGGCCGCCATGCATAAAAGGTTGTACACGTTGCATAGCCCACCACTTGCTGATCTTTATCTGAGCCATTGTCCAGATACTGCATTGTGCCTCCCGCTTACATGGAGCATCCCCGGTTCTATGGACGCAAGAACCATCTCACCCTGCTGTGCCTGCCACACTGAAAAAGAGAAAGGCAGTTACCGTTTCCAAGCCAAAGGCAAAGCGACAGGCTAATGCCAATAAAGAAAACCTTCTGCTGACCCCAAAGGCTAAGGGTTTTAAAACACGTCAGCCTTATTATGTGAAGAAGAAATACGGTACTGTGCTCGGTACGCAAGACGAATGGCAGCCAACTCACCGAATCCGCAGACCACTTCCTCCCATAAGCTTCGACGACTCTGCTGTAGCTGTCCCGGAAATCTTCAGCTCGGCTTCTCCACCCCCATCTTCTCCGGTTCCATCTGAAGATGCTGCTGCCTGTGAAATCCACGGGTCACTGTCTCCTTTGCTCTTGGATGACTCTGCTTCTCGCCCGGAAATCCAGCGGTCACCTTCTCCATCCCTCTTCGACGACGCTGCAGCTTCTCCTGTACCGGGCATCCCCAGGTCACCTCCTCCACTCTCCATCGATGCCGCTTCTCTCCAGGGAACCCCCATCTCATCCTCCGTTGCACCCAGATCTCCAGATGCCATGCACAAGCAGCTCGTTAGACCGGATCCTGAATGGGCTAACTGTGGATCTCCCCGGGAACTCTATTGTGCTGGCAAAGCTAGATCTGCTTCTGGAGTCTGTGCTACATGTGGGGCAACGGATGGACAAGATAAAGGCTGACATAGCGGGTATACATCGTTTGCTCGGTGTTAATGCCCCTGTTTCCCCGACGCTGGAGCAGGGGGGTGACATGGATGTGATGCATGGTACCTTCGGCCCCCGTCCATCACCAAGCACACCCCCTCCACCAGAAGATGCAGTGTACTATGCTATTGAGGAGGACATGACAACCCCGTCAAGACCACGCCAGGAGACAACCCGGCGACCACTACCGGAGGAAAGCTTCCTCCCAGACACCCTACCATCGCCCGTCGCCTCAAGTACACCCGCTCCCAAAAGACCTCTTACACCCGCTCGCATAGAAACAGTGCCCGACATCTCCCTGTGCGATCTGACACCGGCGCTGAGGGAGAAGTATAGGGTGAGGAGTGCTGGTATACCACACAAGTATGCCTTGATCATATTTAAACACCATGTTCCCTACACATTGTACTGCGAGTGGGTGTTCAAAGTAAATTACGATGGCAATCGCCATAAAAAGGCCCTTCCTGCTAATTTAAGGAAAAACATTGTGGAAGAAATGCGGCGCTATTATCCTGTTACAGATCCTGTAATGAGAACCGTTAGAGACTGCATTAATGGCGTTTTGCGCCATGCAAGGCATCGGCCATGGATGGAAAATGGGGAGGACGTTCAGTGAGACCATACTGTAATATTGTGCTGTACTGTACAGTACATGTTTTGCCCTAAAGTACCTGCTGTACTTAAACAAAGGATACTGTATGTTGTTGTGAGTTGCACGGTTTTTGTACTGTATTTGTAAATAAAAGTTTTTGGTGGCGACTTCAGCAATAAAAGAACTGGTTAATTTATCTCACACTCAGTAGAAGGTAAGGGAAAGATTCCCTATGAACAGTGCTACAGCAAAAAAGGGGTACAATGGCAATTGTTGCTCAAAAATGTAGATAAATAAGTTGGGACAAGGTTTGAATAAGTAATAAAGAGTATTGGACCCAGTGCATCATAAAGCAGGAAGTGGTATGATAGAGTAATCTGTCTTTGGTGAGGGTATATTTGTAATGCTCGAAAAGCACATCACCAGACTAGAAAAAAACTCTCTTACCTGCGGCACTGTTACTGGTCAGCAACTCCATAGGTGGGGAGAAACAAAACTCTTCTTGGAAACCTTGATCCATGTTGTGCGTGCATCACGCTGAGTCAGTATATACAAAGATTATCCAAGGATGGCAGCGGAGCACAGCTGAAGGATGGGGTCAACACCAGCAATGAAGGGGTAAAAGTATTTCTTTAATGAAACATGGTGCACAACGGGGGGAGACAACAAAAACTCTAACGCGTTTCAGGCTATGCAGCCCTTTTTCAAAGAGAGAGATGTTGTTGTGTGTTGCACGGTTTTTGTACTGTATTTGTAAATAAAAGTTTTTGGTGGCGACTTCAGCAATAAAAGAACTGGTTAATTTATCTCACACTCAGTACTACAAACTGCTTTTTGCTGCCAGACTGCAAAGCCGCAAGACCAGCAACATTGTAACAAAAGAGCAATGAGCGCGAAATTGGCGTGGGAACTTCTGTTCTAAGGCCCCTAGAAATAATATTCTTTATTTTATTTATTAACTCACATTTATAAACCCCGTCACCCACCCCCGCTACACACAATAAAAAATAATCACACACAGCATCCCCGCAATAAATAAATAAATAAATACAAATAAATACATTTGAAATACATTTTTATTTATAGTGTAGATGTGCAGGGGGTCTCGGGAGCTGAACCGCGTTGGTTTCAGGTCGGGGGACCCCCTGCCCCCCGAGATACAGCCCCCTTTATGAGGTGCCGGTATCCCTCTGCGTTAAAGGCCCCGATCACGTGACCGCGGCCTGTTAAACCAAGCAGAGCAGAGGGATACCGGCACCCCCTAAAGGGGCCTGTATCTCGGGGAGCAGGGGGTCCCCAGACCTAAAACCAATGCGGTTCAGCTCCGGAGACCCTCTGCACATCTACACTGTGAATAAAACACACACATCATTAAAGAATCATTCTTTACCTTAGCGGCTATGCGCTATGGTAAAGAAGCAGCATTTCTGTATTTTTAATAATATTGTACAGTGAGCAGGGGGTTCCCTGAGACAGAAATCTAAACTCAGGGGGCCCCCTGCTCCTGCACAATATTATTAAAAGTTCAGAAATGCTGCTTTATTACCATAGCGTATAGCCGCTAAGGTAATGAAGGGGTTAAGGCATAATAACCAATAAATACATTCAATACACTATCCACTACCCATGGCAACCTCCGCTGCTACTGCTGTAAAACAGAGAAAAAAATTAACACTTTCAAAGTAATGTCCCCTAACCCCTTAATCACCCACTAACAACCCACAAGGGAGGCCTACCCACATACCGTTGGGGAACCCCCCACACCCCCCACCCCCAGTCCCCGCAATCAAAACAATGCACAGCCCCACAATAAACAGCATTATATTTATTAAATACATTACCCACCCCCTGTGCCCCCTATAAATACAAGATTTATTCTTTTACATTCAGGGTCCATAACGCAGCCCCACGCTAGTCCCCGGTGGGCTGGCAGGGCACCTGGACAGACCTACAGTTTACCAGCAGCATTCCACAGGTTCTGGAGGCCTGCTGGTGGATCCTGCCAGCACCATGGCGCCCAGGTGGTCTCCTTGGGTCACCGTGAGCCACAATTGGGTCCCCACGGTAGGCCCAAGGATGTCTGGGAGCCCCGGGTCAAACCCACAGGTGTCTGCGGGGCCTCGGGTGGTTCCCATGGGGGTCTGGGGAACTCACGGGTGCTCACTACGGGTCCGCGGTGCCCCCACAGAAGTGGGACCACACATCATCATCCCCGCACCTACGGGTCGGAGGTGCCCCCACAGAAGTGGGACCACACATCGTCATGCCCGCAGACTACGGGTCGGAGGTGCCCCCACAGAAGTGGGACCACACATCGTCATGCCCGCATGTGTCACCCGTGGAACCACCAGCCTGCTACCCTTTAGGATACCCGAGGATTCCCCGTGGGTGGTCTCCAGAGGTCCCACGCAAAACCACGGAACAAACCCTGAATGTAAAAATTAAACCAAAATAAACCTGGCCTATACATTCAATACATACACCCTCCCCCCCAACACCTACAGTACAATAATGTGCAAAATAACTATTATCCAGATATGGATAATAGATTAATTGCCCATTATTAAAAACATTAACTAGCATATTCAAATAAATAAAGTACTACTGACCTCATCAATACGAAGTGTCCGAAGTCAGCGCCTTCCTTCTCTTGCCCACACAATACATAGCCAAAACCAAGCCAATACATTGCAAGTACATTCAGATATCAATTAACCCCTTAAACACCTTATCAGATAATAACCGCAAAGGTAATTAAGGGGTTAAGCCACATTGGCCCGATACCCACCCTTCACCCATGAATTTGTACTGTGGCTTCATCATGCAACTATATATATATATACTGTATATATATACAGAGAGACAGAGAGAAAGAGAGAGAGAGAGAGAGATATATACAGTATATATATATATATATATATATATATATATACACACGTTATATACACACCCATGATAAACCAATATACAGTACAAATAAATGTAGAAGGGTTATCAAAAGCACTGTCCTACAACCAAACACTTCTCATTACAGTACATACACACTAAATTAAAATCAATTTCCTTTAATATTCATAACTGATCTCTCAATCTAAATCAGCACTAAACCTCTGAAAAGCCATTTAAACAACTTACATTCCAATATACTGTAAATGATGCCTAAATATCTATGCACCATATACATTCTGCAAATTAATCAACCAAATAAATAAAAATCAATTAGCAATCATTATTTACATCCCTAAACAATTCACACTCAATCACGAACAATGAAACCATTAACAGATTCACGCCTAGAGCAGAACAATTAAGCCTTTGAAAAAATATAAGTACCGACAAAAATACAACATTTACAACCAAGGCTATCTATCCCTGACCTTCCTCAAACACACAATACAATACCAAGGAATACATCTATCTAATTTTAAAATACTTTAAACTCACAAAATAATTAAAAACACATCTAATCCAGCTTTTAAAACATCATCATTTCTTACCCTGCATATATACTGTACATACATACATACAGTGGCAAGAAATGATATACCACAAAAAAAAAAACTACACATGTTAAAAAACCTTTTGAAAAAATTAACAAGTTAAGTAAAATACATTTCTTTACTGTAGTTTACTTACCATTACTTGCCCCCACCGATTCCCGTTGCGCAGCTTACTCACGAACCAATCCACGATCAGGAACCCATAAAATAATAAACCAGAAAATAATAAACTTTAAACTAAAAATCCAAATCAATCCACGGGTCTTCTACTTGTAATCCATCTTCATCTGTATTCTTCTTTCTTCTATCTCCTTCCGGGCGGGGCAGGGCGTGGTCTTCTTTCCATCATCGGCCACGCCCTTGTCTTTTTTCTTCTCCGGAGCTCCTTCCTCCGCGGCGTCTGGCTTCAAAATGAGACGACATAGGCTTTTAAAGGCCTATGACGTCACATTTTTCGTCATGGTTCCCACGGTCCTGATTGGACCGTGAAAACCATGTGTTTTGGCCGATAAAAAAAAAATGATGACGTCACTTAAAGGGAATGAAAGCACAGCCAATCAGAATGGCTTTGCTTCAATTGCCTTTAAGTTGACGTCATGAAAAGGCACATGGCCGTGCACACATGGTACTAGAGCCAATCAGAGCGTGGGAACTTTATCCCTACTCTGATTGGCTCTGGTATACCATGTGTCAGGGGCTTGGGGGAGAAAGGATGTGACGTCAATGAAAACCTGACACATGGTACGGGAGCCAATCAGAGCGTGGGAACTCCATCCCTACTCTGATTGGCTCCCGTATCATGTGTCAGGTTTTCATTGACGTCACATCCTTTCTCCCCCAAGCCCCTGACACATGGTATACCAGAGCTAATCAGAGTAGGGATAAAGTTCCCACGCTCTGATTGGCTCTAGTACCATGTGTGCACGGCAATCTGACGTCACCTTAAAGGCATTTGAAGCAAAGCCATTCTGATTGGCTGTGCTTTCATTGCCTTTAAGATGACGTCATCATTTTAATTTTTGTCGGCCAAAACACATGGTTTTCACGGCCCAATCAGGACCGTGGGAACCATGACGCAAAATGTGACTTCATAGGCCTTTAAAAGCCTATGTCGTCTCATTTTGAAGCCAGACGCCGCGGAGGAAGGACCTCCGGCCAAGAAAGAAGATCAGGGCGTGGCCGCAGACGGGGAGAAGACCCCGCCCCGCCCCGCCCGGAAGGAGATAGAAGAAAGAAGAACACAGATGAAGATGGATTACAGATAGAAGACCCGTGGATTGATTTGGATTTTTAGTTTAATGTTTATTATTTTCTGGTTTATTATTTTATGGGTTCCTGATCGTGGATTGGTTCGTGAGTAAGCTGCGCAACGGGAGTCGGTGGGGGGAAGTAATGGTAAGTGAACTACAGTAAAGAAATTTATTTTATTTAACTTGTTAATTTTTTCAAAAGGTTTTTTAACATGTGTATTTTTTTTTTGTGGTATATCATTTCTTGCCACTGTATATATGTCTAGAGAGATATATACATACAGTACAGTACAGTACAGGGTAAGAAATGATGTTGTTTTAAAAGCTGGATTAGATGTGTTTTAAATTATTTTGTGTATGCTGCTACAGTATGCTTTATTGTGAGTTTAAAGTATTTTAAAATTAGATAGATGTATTCCTTGGTATTGTACAGTATTGTGTGTTTGAGGAAGGTCAGGGATAGATAGCCTTGGTTGTAAATGTTGTATTTTTGTCGGTACTTATATTTTTTCAAAGGCTTAATTGTTCTGCTCTAGGCGTGAATCTGTTAATGGTTTCATTGTTCGTGATTGAGTGTGAATTGTTTAGGGATGTAAATAATGATTGCTAATTGATTTTTATTTACTTGGTTGATTAATTTGCAGAATGTATATGGTGCATAGATATTTAGGCATCATTTACAGTATATTGGAATGTAAGTTGTTTAAATGGCTTTTCAGAGGTTTAGTGCTGATTTAGATTGAGAGATCAGTTATGAATATTAAAGGAAATTGATTTTAATTTAGTGTGTATGTATGGAGAAGTGTTTGGTTGTAGGACAGTGCTTTTGATAACCCTTCTACATTTATTTGTACTGTATATTGGTTTATCATGGGTGTGTATATAACGTGTGTATATATATATATATATATATATATATATATATATATATATATATACTGTATATATCTCTCTCTTTCTCTCTGTCTCTCTGTATATATATACAGTATATATATATAGTTGCATGATGAAGCAACAGTACAAATTCATGGGTGAAGGGTGGGTATCGGGCCTGTGTGGCTTAACCCCTTAATCACCTTTGCGGTTATTATCTGATAAGGTGTTTAAGGGGTTAATTGATATCTGAATGTAATTGCAATGTATTGGCTTTGTATTTGCTATGTATGTTGTGGACAAGACAAGGATTTTGCTGGCAACGGACACTTCGTATTGATGAGGTCAGTAGTACTTTATTTATTTGTATATGCTAGTTAATGTTTTTAATAATGGGCAATTAATCTATTATCCATATCTGGATAATAGTTATTTTGCACATTATTGTACTGTAGGTGTTGGGGGGGAGGGTGTATGTATTGAATGTATAGGCCAGGTTTATTTTTTTTACATTCAGGGTTTGATTCCGTGGTTTTGCGTGGGGCATATGGAGACCACCTGTGGGTATCCCAAGGGTATCAGGCTGGTGGTTCCACGGGTGACACATGCGGGGATGATGATGTGTGGTCCCACTTCTGTGGGGGCACCGCGGACCCGTAGTCTGCGGGGATGATGATGTGTGGTCCCACTTCTGTGGGGGCACCGCCGACCCGTAGGTGCGGGGATGATGATGTGTGGTCCCACTTCTGTGGGGGCACCGCAGACCCGTAGTGAGCACCCGTGAGTTCCCCAGACCCCCGAGGGAACCACCCGAGGCCCCGCAGACACCTGTGGGTTTGACCCGGGGCTCCCAGACATCCTTGGGCCTACCGTGGGGACCCAATTGTGGCCCACGGTGACCCAAGGAGACCACCTGAGGGCCATGGTGCTGGCAGGATCCACCAGCAGGCCTCCAGAACCTGTGGAATGCTGCTGGTAAATTGTAGGTCTGTCCAGGTGCCCTGCCAGCCCACCGGGGACTAGCGTGGGGCTGCGTTATGAACCCTGTATGTAAAAGGATAAATCTTGTATTTATGGGGGGGCACAGGGGGTGGGTAATGTATTTAATAAATATAATGCTGTTTATTTTGGGTCATTGTACTGTTTTTATTGTGGGTACTGGGAGTGGGGTGTTTCCCCAACGGTATGTGGGTAGGCCTCCCTTGTGGGTACTGACTGGGTGGTTAGGCCTCACGGGGGGGGGTTAGTGTGGGAGGGTATGTAGGCATCCCGAGTGGTGGGTGAGGGTGGGTTAACCCCTTCATGACTGTAGTGGTTAATAACCGCTATGGTGATTAAGGGGTTAGGGGACATCACTTTGTACTGTATATTTTAATTTTTGTGTCTGTTTTGCAGAAGCGGAGGGGCCATGGCCAGGATGGGGGGGGGTAACGGTATGTGGGTAGGGGGTGAGGGTGGTTAGACCTCATAGTATGCACATTGGGTCCCCCCCCCTCCCCACATTTACATACACTGCACTGACAGCAGGGAGGGGGATTTACTGGTAACAGAAACATCTCTCTGCCTTCAGTGTAATCTGTTTAAAGCCCCCTCCCCCCTACTGTGTGTTTCTGTAAAATCTCTCTACCTTCAGTGTAATCTGTTTAACAGAAACATTAGGGGGGAGGGGGCTTTAGCCCTTTACATCTCTCTCCCTTCAGTGTAATCTGTTTAACAGAAACATTAGGGGGGAGGGGGCTTTAGGCCTTTACATCTCTCTCCCTTCAGTGTAATCTGTTTAACAGAAACATTAGGGGGGAGGGGGCTTTAGGCCTTTACATCTCTCTCCCTTCAGTGTAATCTGTTTAACAGAAACATTAGGGGGGAGGGGGCTTTAGGCCTTTACATCTCTCTCCCTTCAGTGTAATCTGTTTAACAGAAACATTCGGGGGGAGGAGGCTTTAAACAGATTACACTGAAGGCAGGGAGATACAGGGAATGTACTGTATTGTTCATCATGTACATTGCAATGCTGTGTATAAAGTATAAGGTTTTTTACAATTAGATAGATGTAATCCTTGGTATTGTAAGGGTTAGCTTTGGTTTTAAATTGTGTTTTCTGGTAGAGTAGCTTGCAATTATATTGTTAACATTCATTTGCAGAATGTATATGGTGCATAGATTTTATGCATCATTTATACAATGTAAATGCAATGTACTGTGTGGATTGGAATGTTATGTTTTATACAGTATTGTAAAATCAGTTAGGATTATTAAATGGATTATTATTATTGTCTGTATAGAGAAGCGTTATTTGTAGGACAGTATGATTTTGATAACCATTCTACATGTATTTGTATATTGGTTCATCATCTGTGTGTATATATACTGTATACTGTATATATCTATATACAGTGTTCGACAATTATATACATTTACTCGCCCGGGGCGGGTAGATTTAACCCCCGGGCGAGTAAATATTGGCCCAAGCAGCACACGTGTGTTTTTTAAATTTCCCGCGCTCGCGCTGCTGTTTTTACTGCACTCGCGCTGGAGAAAAAAAAAGCCGGAGGCGGGTTCATGTTGTTGTGGGAGATTACCCCGCCTCCGGCTCTCTGAGCAGTGGCCTCCCTCCTCAGCGCTTCTACTCCTCCCCCTTCCGGCAGCCAGCCCCTTCCATGCCTGTCTGCCTCAGGCCCCTGCAGGGCCATCTGTCACCCCTCCCATCGGTCCATCCGCCCCCCCGTCGCATCGGGCCACCTGCCCCCCCCTCGCACCGGGCCACCCGCCCCTCTCGCACCGGGCCACCCGCCCCCCCTCACACCGGGCCATCCGCCCCCCCCTCGCACCGGGCCATCCGCCCCCCCCCTCGCACCGGGCCATCCGCCCCCCCCCTCGCATCGGGCCATCTGCCACCCCCCACCCTCACACCAATCTCTCCCGGCCTCCGTGACCTCCCCCCTCACCCCACGCGGCGGCGGTGTGCCGCCTCTACGGACAGTCTGCCGATCTGTCAGCTGTTAAGGAAACCCCTGATGGCCAGCTCAGTTGTTAGCAGGGGAAATCCTCTAACTGGCTCTTCTCCCTGCTCTAAGCAGGGGAAATCCCCTAACCGGAGCCTCTCCCTGCTCTAAGCAGGGGAAATCCCCTACCGGCCCTTCTACATCTATCAGTGAATACTGCGGCGTCGGCGTCCCACTCTGGAGGGGGCGCGGCCCCTTGCAGAGGCCCTCCTGCCGTGCGGAGGCCCCCACTGCCATGTGCGACCCCCTGCCTTACGGGTGAGTGTTTGTGTGTGTGAGTGACAGACTGTGATTGTGAGTTTGTCTGAGTGAGTGTGTCTGAGTGAGTGTGAGTGTCTGTGAGTGTGTCACCCTCTCTCCCTCTCCCTGTGTCACCCTCCCTCTCCCTGTGTCACCCTCCCTCTCCCTGTGTCACCCATCCTCTCCCTGTGTCACCCTCCCTCTCCGTGTCACCCACCCTCTCCCTGTGTCACCCTCTCCCTGTGTCACCCTCTCCCTGTATCACCCTCCCTCTCCCTGTGTCACCCACCCTCTCCGTGTCACCCACCCTCTCCCTCTCCCTGTGTCACCCTCCCTCTCCCTGTGTCACCCACCATCTCCCTCTGTCACCCTCTCCCTGTGTCACCCACCCTCTCCCTGTGTCACCCTCCCTCTCCCTGTCACCCTCCCTCTCCCTGTCACCCTCCCTCTCCCTGTGTCGCCCTCCCTCTCCCTGTGTCGCCCTCCCTCTCCCTGTGTCACCCACCCTCTCCCTGTGTCACCCACCCTCTCCCTGTGTCACCCACCCTCTCCCTGTGTCACCCACCCTCTCCCTGTGTCACCCACCCTCTCCCTGTGTCACCCTCTCCCTGTGTCACCCTCCCTCTCCCTGTGTCGCCCACCCTCTCCCCCTGTGTCGCCCACCCGCTCCCCCTGTGTCGCCCACCCTCTCCCTGTGTCGCCCTCCCTCTCCCTGTGTCGCCCACCCTCTCCCTGTGTCGCCCTCCCTCTTCCTGTGTCGCCCTCCCTCTCCCTGTGTCGCCCTCCCTCTCCCTGTGTCACCCTCCCTCTCCCTGTGACACCCTCCCTCTCCCTGTGACACCCACCCTCTCCCTGTGTCACCCACCCTCTCCCTGTGTCACCCACCCTCTCCCTGTGTCACCCACCCTCTCCCTGTGTCACCCACCCTCTCCCTGTGTCACCCACCCTCTCCCTGTGTCACCCACCCTCTCCCTGTTTCACCCACCCTCTCCCTGTGTCACCCACCCTCTCCCTGTGCCACCCTCACTCTCCCTGTGTCACCCTCCCTCTCCCTGTGTCACCCTCTCCCTCTCCCTGTGTCACCCTCCCTCTCCCTGTGTCACCCTCCCTCTCCCTGTGTCACCCTCCCTCTCCCTGTGTCACCCTCCCTCTCCCTGTGTCACCCACCCTCTCCCTCTCCCTGTGTCACCCTCCCTCTCCCTGTGTCACCCTCTCCCTCTCCCTGTGTCACCCTCCCTCTCCCTGTGTCACCCACCCTCTCCCTCTCCCTGTGTCACCCTCCCCCTCCCTGTGTCACCCTCCCTCTCCCTGTGTCACCCTCCCTCTCCCTGTGTCACACTCCCTCTCCCTGTGTCACCCTCCCACTCTCCCTCTGTCACCCTCCCCTCTCCCTGTGTCACCCTCCCCCTCTCCAAGTCACCCTCCCCCTCTCCCTGTGTTACCCTCCCCCTCTCCCTGTGTCACCCTCCCCCTCTCCCTGTGTCACCCCCTCTCCCTGTGTCACCCACCCTCTCCCTGTCACCCTCCCCCTCTCCCTGTCACCCTCCCCCTCTCCCTGTGTCACCCTCCCCCTCTCCCTGTGTCACCCTCCCCTCTCCCTGTGTCACCCTCCCCTCTCCCTGTGTTGTTCTGACTAGGAATTTATTAAATGTATTTTATTTATATATTTTATTTTAAAGCGGGGTTGGGGGCGGGACTATGGGCGGAGTTGGGGGTGGGACTAGGGGCGGAGTTGGGGGCGGGACTAGGTGGCGAGTAGATTTTTTGGTTGGGCGAGTAGATTTTTGGGTGATTTGTCGAACACTGTCTATATATATATCTATATACAGTATCTATATATATATACAGTATATATATATATATATATATGTGTATACAGTATATATATACAGTATATACTGTATATGTACAGTATAGGGATTGTTATTATATATATACTGTATATATATATACAGTATATATTTATTTCTCTTCATGTATTTATTTATTTAGATTTATTTATTAATTGTGGGGCTGCTGTGCGTGAATTTTTTTTATTGGGGGTGAGGGGGGTGTTTGGCCCTTGGGTTTAGGACTTGCAGCAGCAGCACAATTAATAAATAAATCTAAATAAATAAATGAATATAAATAAATACATTTAAAATACATTTTTATTGATAGTGTAGATGTGCAGAGGGTCTCCAGAGCAGAACCGCACTGGTTTCAGGTCTGGGGACCCCCTGCCCCCCGAGATACAGACCCCTTTTGGGGGTGCCGGTATCCCTCTGCTTGGTTTAACAGGCCGCGGTCACGTGATCGGGGCCCTTAAACGCAGAGGGATACCGGCACCTCATAAAGGGGGCTGTATCTCAGGGGGCAGGGGGTCCCCCGACCTGAAACCAGTGCGGTTCAGCTCCCGAGACCCCCTGCACATCTACACTATAAATAAAAATGTATTTCAAATGTATTTATTTGTATTTATTTATTTATTTATGTATTGCGGGGATGCTGTGTGATTTTTTTTATTGTGGGTAGCGGGGGTGGGTGTGGTTATTTACACGGGATCCCCCTCCCCACATTTACATACAGTACACTGCACTCAGAAACACAGGCCAGGCAGATTTAACACACACACACAATAGGGGGAGGTTTTTTTACATAGATTGCAGGGAAGCTTAACGCACACACACAATAGGGGGATAGGGGGAGGGGGTTTTACATAGATTAGAGAGAAGGCAGGGAGTTTTAAAAGCGAGAATAGGGGGAGGGGGGTTTACATAGATTAGAGAGAAGGCAGGGAGTTTTAAAAGCGAGAATAGGGGGAGGGGGTTTTACATAGATTAGAGAGAAGGCAGGGAGTTTTAAAAGAGAATAGGGGGAGGGGGTTTTACATAGATTACAGTGAAGTCAGGGAAGTTTAACACAGACATGAAAAATATGTATTGAATGTATTAATTGTTTATTATGCCTTAACCCCTTCATTACCTTAGCGGCTATACGCTATGGTAATGAAGCAGCATTTCTGTATTTTTAATAATATTGAGCAGGAGCAGGGGGCCCCCTGAGTTTAGATTTCTGTCTCAGGGAACCCCCTGCTCACTGTACAATATTATTAAAAATACAGAAATGCTGCTTCTTTACCATAGCGCATAGCCGCTAAGGTAAAGAATGATTCTTTAATGATGTGTGTGTTTTATTCACAGTGTAGATGTGCAGAGGGTCTCCGGAGCTGAACTGCACTGGTTTTAGGTCTGGGGACCCCCTGCTCCCCGAGATACAGGCCCCTTTAGGGGGTGCCGGTATCCCTCTGATCTGCTTGGTTTAACAGGCCGCGGTCACGTGATCGGGGTGTTTAACGCAGAGGGATACCGGCACCTCATAAAGGGGTCTGTTTCTCGGGGGGCAGGGGGTCCCCCGACCTGAAACCAACGCGGTTCAGCTCCCGAGACCCCCTGCACATCTACACTATAAATAAAAATGTATTTCAAATGTATTTATTGTCATTTATTTATTTATTTATCTCATGCAAATGAGCACACAATGTGTCACCTTTTGCCTGAAATATCCATTCACATGGAGCCCATTTAAGTTGATTTTTTTTTCAACATCAATTTTTATTGGGTATCCAGTACAAACAGCACATAAGCTCTCCACCCATTGTCATACATAAATAAAACTCAATACAACTAACTGACAAAGAGATGACTCACAGGGGGGGACATACCGACAGAACACAACATAGTGTATCGGGGGAGGAATTCTCCGACTTCTCAACCCTCATCAGCGTGCCATCGCCCACCTTATTATTGCTGAACCAGGGCTCTTCCCAATTCCGGAGTCTTCTGTCCAGTTTATCTTATCTCTCCGACCTCCTGTCTGTCATTAAACCTGGCCTGTCAGAGGAGAATGCACTTTAATCTATTAATGCAAAATACTGGCGGCACGTTCACACAGCTTTTAAACACAGCACGGGACAACCACTCACAGATATGTTTCAACCTTGATGGGTATCATCAGTGTGAGGTTGGTTTATACTTGCTTTGAAATATTTCTAGGCTGGGTAGATGTGTGTGTGTGTGTATATTATGGTTGATTGACAGACTCGTCCTCCATTTGCTGCCAATCAAACCAACTGTGGCAAGATGCAATCAGTGGAAACAAACTATTCATCTGTATGTTTTTAACAGAAAAAATAACATTTAAAATCTTTCATGGTTAATATGTGATATAATAAAATTCATGTCTGTTCCTTTTTTATATGAAAATGGCTCATCCTTGAAAGGTTGCATCCTCCATTTTTATAATACGGTTTAAATAAATGATTCTTTTATATTATTGACCCGACTCTCTGTTTGCTGTGCGCTGGAATTACAGCTGGAATCCCTGCCCTAGGAGAAAGGTGGGAATAACCTTTGCTGCAGCAATAAGCTTGGGAAGTATATTATTTGTATTTTTTCTTACATTTTCTTTTGAAGATTTTTTTGCACCATTATTTAGGGCACTTTTTGTTAAACAGTTTTTTAATTACTGTGTAGCACAAATCAGGAAAAATTATGTAACATTAACTAAAATAGGAACCAACGTTCCTGTCGTAATCAGCCCAGTTAGTGTACTGTAAGCTGTATATTTACCCCTTTTGTGGACATTAGTGGTCAGATAGTCATGTAATGCCAATGGCTAGCTGGCCCCTTGAGCCACTAAAGGGTTAATATATCACAAAGTACAACAAAAGTTATTTGCTAAGAACAATATATGAAGAACATTGATACAGGGAGTAATGTGATTTCTATTACTGGCGTGAGGAGGAAATATTTATTTCCACTTATGAGACATCATTGTAAAATGATTAATTGGGGTGTTTCTTTGCCTTCCTCTGGGTGAATGTAACTATAACAATGTAGCTTTAATTATATTCAGTATGTTGCACAAGTAGAATTTTATAAAGGTTGAACTCAATGAACATATGTCTCTCATCCAAATCTACTCTGACGCATTGCAATGTTACATTAATACATTTTCTCACCATAGATGTGTCTTCAGCACATGACTCGTCTGTGAACAAGAAGCAATGTAAGAAGTATCCCAAACATCATAAATTACATGAGGGGTTAATGGAAATATGTTTTAAGGACTTCCACATTGCATAAATCTGTATGAGAATTGGAACAATATTACCAGAAACTCGGCAGAGTATTCCTATACATCATCAGCTTTTTACTAAACTTACAGATACCGCAAGACAAGGAGAGGGTTTAAAGAACAGAGACATGAACCCGTACAGTGGGACATACTGTAATGTTATACCGCAAATACTCCCCACAGGGAAGAAATCCTATAACTGCTCTGAATGTGGGAAAAACTGCAGGCAGAAATCAAATCTTGTTACACACCAAAGAATCCACACAGCGGAGAGACCCTATAACTGCTCTGAATGTGGGAAAAGCTTCATTAAGAAATCAGATCTTGTTACACACCACAGAAACCACACAGGGGTGACACCCTATAACTGCTCTGAATGTGGGAAAAGCTTCATTAAGAAATCGCATCTTGTTAGACACCAAAGAATCCACACAGGGGAGAGACCCTATAACTGCTCTGAATGTGGGAAAAGCTTCAGTGACAAATCGCATCTTGTTACACACCAAAGAATCCACACAGGGGTGAGACCCTATAACTGCTCTGAATGTGGGAAAAGCTTCATTAAGAAATCAGATCTTGTTACACACCACAGAAACCACACAGGGGTGAGACCCTATAACTGCTCTGAATGTGGGAAAAGCTTTAGTCGGAAATCAGATCTTGTTACACACCAAAGAATCCACACAGGTGAGAGATCTTATAACTGCTCTGAATGTGGGAAAAGCTTCAGTCAGAAATCAGGTCTTGTTGCACACCAAACAATCCACACACAGGTGAGACCCTATAACTGCTCTGAATGTGGGAAAAGCTTCATTAAGAAATCGCATCTTGTTAGACACCAAAGAATCCACACCGGGGAGAGACCCTATAACTGCTCTGAATGTGGGAAAAGCTTCAGTGACAAATCGCATCTTGTTACACACCACAGAAACCACACGGGTGAGACCCTATAACTGCTCTGAATGTGGGAAAAGCTTCAGTCATAAATCACTTTGTAACAGGGGACTTATTCCTGCTCAGTAATGTGCCTTTATTCTAGCAGTGTGGTGGTTAACAGATGGTAGTTAATTACTAAACACCACCTGCCTGATTTAGATTGCTTACAAAAGCATGTCTGTTGAGACAGGAAGTGACTCCTTTGCTCACTTGTGAGCGGACCTTTGGAGACAGAGGAGAGTGTTCTTGAGTTTCCCAGGAGAGACTGACCAAGAGAACACACATCTCTGGAGCTGACCGGTCTTGAGCTCTGCCCAGCATAGCTGATTGCAAGACACCAAATAAGACTTCTAAACCTGGATGCTGATATTTTCTGTGCACGCATGGGTGCGGTTTCAGGAGAAGAGAGAAGCTTACTAACAGATAAGACTTTCATTGCTAAAAGACTGCTTGTATCTGCTTATTGCATGCTATGTGTTTGGGGCTGGGAGAAATGCTTAACTGACGGAGATGTGAATTAATTGCATAGGATTTCACTAGAAATACTCCCAAGTGGATAGAAGCTTTGTTCCCCCCCCCCCCCCTGTGTTTGGATAATTTCCTGATGAGAAGGAAAAGGCACAATAAAGCCTATTATAATTTCACCTTATAAAGCCTCCCATTATATACCTCTGTGAACGTCCATCTACACACTTCTTGTTACATACCAAGGAATCCACACAGGGGAGAGACCTTATAACTGCTCTGAATGTGGGAAAAGCTTCAGTCGGAAATCAGATCTTGTTGTACACCAAACAATCCACACACAGGTGAGATCCTATAACTGCTCTGAATGTGGG
This sequence comes from Ascaphus truei, assembly GCF_040206685.1. Lineage (NCBI taxonomy): Eukaryota > Metazoa > Chordata > Amphibia > Anura > Ascaphidae > Ascaphus > Ascaphus truei. The sequence goes on from NC_134483.1 coordinate 549,016,829, forward strand.
GAAAGCTTCAGTCGGAAATCAAATCTTGCTAGACACCAAACAATCCACACAGGGGAGAGACTCTATAACTGCTCTGAATGTGGGGAAAGCTTCAGTCGGAAATTGGATCTTGTTAGACATCAAACAATCCACACACAGGGGTGATAACCTATAACTGCTCTGAATGTGGGAAAACCTTCAGTCGGTAATCAAGTCTTTATAGACACCAAACAATCCACACGGGAGAGACCCTATAACTGCTCTGAATGAGGGGAAAGCTTCAGTCAGAAATCGCATGTTATCTCGCGAGATCTCGGACTTCTCTGCTGTGGATGCCGCCTCCGTTCTTGATCAATATCAGTCTCTCACTCCTACTCTGTACACCGAACAGTCGCGAATTTGGACTCCTTTCCTCCCCTCCCGTCCCCATTCCTTCCTTCCCCCATAACCCCCTCGTACATAGATGCACATTATCTACTGGTTAAAATGCATTCAATATGTGTTTATTATGGGGTATATTTTAACACAATTCATTTATTTTTGTAATTTTATGATGTATTTTATTTAATGTCCATCTGATATAGATTCCACCTTATTGTTGTCATCTAGTTGTTGGCTTAGTCACATAGAGCTTTTTTTATTTGCCTCTTCTGTGTAGTACCTGCAGATCCGCTCCCCAGCTGATGCGTCTGATTACAGCTTTCTCTCCACTGAATGGTTCTTTTACCCATTATGTGAGTGCAAGTCCTGTTGACTACTCTCCTTTTTAATACAGTATTATGCTATGGAGCTGGCGCTTCTTTCTTCTTGAAAGATCGAGATGGAGATATTTTGCAAAAGATTGACCTAGGAGCAGAAAAAGAGAGAGGGAGGAAAGGAAAAAACATAGAGTAGTGTGTCTAATAAAGTGTCACGTGTGGATGGTAAGAGATACACTCACAATTGGATGGCTAAATATGGGCCTGTATCCAAATACCATGGATCTGGAACAATGTCTTGTTTGTTTGTTTTTTCTGGGACTGGTTTTCTCCTCAGCATGTGTCTTTTGTTGCAGGATTCACTCCATCTCGAGTGGGCTGGTTTTCAAATTGACGCCATTTAGGAACAGAGATGTAGGAAGACACAATATAGTGTAACACAGTTTATTAAAACATGTAAAACCCTATAAACATATAGGTTATTCACCCACACTTTGTATTTAGTAAAAAGGCAGTTGGAGAGTTTTTAATCACGCGGAGTCTCTCACACTCAACTCGTGTCCCGATCAGCCCGTGTCCGTTCTATACCAGGTTATAGCCTGGTTTAGAGATCCGCTGGAGGTTCAGACTCGCAGTTCCGTGTACCGGCGTCTGTTCTCCCTGACAGCCGAACACTTCCGCGTCACGTGTCTTTCTCCCGGTATCGCGAGATCTCGCCTGCACAGTGATCCGCTTCCAGGCCGTTTGCAGTCTCGATCGGGGCTCTCTTTCCTCCTCGGTCTTCCTGCTGCGTTACCGCCAGTCACGAATCACCCGACGTTTCACTGATGAGGCTTCTTCAGGGGTTAATGCTGGCATATCTGTCCCTACCTTCTTTATAGGCACCTCCCTGTTACTATTGGTTCCCATAAGCGCAATACAATTGATTGAGAAACATCCTAACTTGTAATACTGTGCACTGAAATGTAATTGGTGCCCCTAACAATAATCAGTATACATTCAGGAGAAGGATTTACTGTTATATCATAACATAACCACCATCTGATTCCTCATCCCATACATATACATCAATACAAACTCCGCTTGGTGTATACTATTACTTTGCAGCCATGTTAATAAAGGGCAGACACGTTGATACATATTTAACATGGTATCACTACTTAGAATAAAGTTGGTTTCATTCACAAACTAAGAGTGGCAGCTTATTGGAAATTACACCCTTAAAAGAAAGGATGAATATATTCAGTAGAGATTGTTACTACTCCCCATTAGGAATAAGTATCACTTATATATGCATAGAAAGACATATCTAATTAGAGACAAAGAATGATTATCTTAAGAAAGACTCAATTGGCCGCGACCTTTAGCCTTAAGGAATCGGGCTTAAGCCAGGGCAGTGGCATTGAGTTGCTTCCTTCCTCTCCCTGCAACGAAAAAGGAAGGGGTCCACAGCGGACCGGTCACTCACCGGAACGGCAGCGGTGGCAGGTAAGGTAAGCCAGTCCGACTGGACGGCTTGGCGGCCTTCTTGTCTCCCGGTGGTGGGGCCGTAATCGGTACGACATCTGAGGTGGTGCTGGCCGGCACTTCGCAAGGAAATTGCTCCAGCATCCTCAGAGCACCGTAGTGTTGTTTCGCAGCTTTCACAAAGGCTGCAGCTCTAACGCGGGCCTCGCGCATCTCCTTTTTGCGATGTAGATAAAGATCCGCCGCCTTCTGCGCTTGGTCCCAGCGCGGGTCAGCGTAGTGGATCTCCCGAAGGTCTCTGGCGATGACTACCAGAAACTGCAGCTCCGTAGCAGGCTTGGGTACGTAGAAAGTCTCGGTTAGTACCTCGGCATATCATCGGCCTTGTCCTCCGACTCACCGACAGCACTCACCTCCACGGCTTCCTCCATCTTGGAGCAGCTTACCGGAGCAGCAGTAGAACGCACCTCACAGTATGGTGGTGAAACGTCTGCACGGGACTCAGGCGGCTGGCTACTCGGCATAGGTGTCACACCGGACACGGTACGGGACCGCTCCGGTGGCGGGTGGCATTGAGTAGGTTCTGGTAAGCACTCACCCAGGTGGTAGGTCCCAGAAGGGAGCCTTCGTTCCTCCCCACATGACGCACAGAGTGTAACTCCATACTTAGCTTTTCTCGTGGATGGTCAATTACCATTTGTAAATCAAGGGTAGAACAGTTCCTATACCATGGCTAGGTAATGCTGGGCGGCATCGCCAGCAGACCCTTGAGCCAAGGCAGTCAGCTTGCGCACCAAGGAGTAGAGCATCCGCAGCTCCTCTGTGCTCAGATTAGCATCAAGCCGTAACTTCTCTTCATGTCTAGGCCCCAGATGAGGTACTCGGCAGACCGGGCAGCTCCCCATCTCCTGGAGCTGTCCGCCTGGACAGTCGCACAGCGGGCAAACTCCTAGTAAGAGAGTGTCATCTGGGGGCTTAATCACCACGACTCCTCCGGTCAGTTCATATACTTGGCCACGTTCTTCCATAGTGGAGCAAGTAAGGCAGCTTTGCAGACACAACTACTGGGAAATGTATCTGGCTCCTCACATCCTGTTTTGGGCACACCCAGCTCCTCCCCCTTGTGAACATTGTAGTTCAATCAGCAGCAAGGAAGGGGGCGGAGTTTCGGCAGTGCGCGCTGTTTTCTTGCAAACTGTAGCAGCAAAAGCTTGCACTTTTGCAAAACACCATGCGGCTTCCCTGGTATCGGCAGGAACCGCCATTTTGAGGTAGTTAGCAGACCATGCGGCTCCCAGTTCTCTGGAACCGCCATTTTGTGAGCTAAAGTCAAGCAACCATGCGGGTTCCCTTTCAGGGGGTAACCTCCATTTTGTGAGGGCTAGAAAGTAGATGTGTAACTCCTTTTTCTTCTTCAGGAGTCACACAAAATGGAGTATCTTTTCTGCCATTTCATGAGTACCACACGCCCAGGTAGAGCATCAGGGAACGCCTCACATTTTACTGCAACAGTTCATCATTGAGTGGGTGCACAGGTGTCCCTGGTGACGCCTGAGAGGCCCTGTCCCCATTTCTTTCTTTTGGTAGGGAAAGCATGTAACAGTCTGTGATGCACAAACACAAATCCATAAGTCCTGCTGTTATGGGTATTTTCTGTAGGGGAGCATCCCCTGGCAGACAAAACCTCCCATGAAGCACACTTCATCTTGCTAACAAGTCCAGGTCTCTGCGATCTTTTGTGCTTGAAACATTGCTGCTAGTAACGTGGTAACCCCTCAGTACGATACCCAGCATTACTTTAACTTTGATTATGCTGCCAGTATCACAGACCCTTCGGTGGCTCCTGGAGTTTAGAGGTACACCCCCCTTCTAGGTATCTCGACTGCCCGCCCCAGGGCACCTTATAACATAGAACAGGATTGTAGCTTCTGTTTCAACCAAACACATCCTTAGGGCAGAGCAGCCTGCAGCTTCCGGCAAATTAGAAAATCCCCTTTACTACCCCTGTCCCCCTCTCGTTCTCTTTTTTCAGAACTGGAGCTGAAACTGTACTTAATTCTCTGTGGTTCATTCTGCTGGTAAACCTGTCCTGTGAGCATAGACCCATCTCAGCAGCACCACCAAATGTAGTCCTTGTAACCCCCCCCCTCCGCCCCCAAGTGACATTGGGGTGGGCCTTCTTATCTGACTACTCCATTTAGATGTTGTGCTCTGTGTGGCAACAGAAGGGCCGAGTGCTCCGCGGTGTTGTGGGGAGAACAGGACAGGTTACCTTGGTCTGGGTTGCAGCGCCTCCAGTCAGCATGGGTCATTGGCGTGGAAGGAGAGTCCATACTGACACCTTGTTCTTTACTCTCAGACAGTGCAGCACGCTGGTGATGGTACAACTGGATCTTTATTGCAGGTACATATATCCCAGCCTGGCATGGCTTTTCTTCTTTGGCCTACTCATATTGCTGGTTCCCCACCTAGTGAGACCCAGGGTAGTTGATCCTCACTCCACGGGGGGGAGGGGGGACTTCTGGGGGAATGCCAGTATTTATACCCTGGGGTGTGACTGTAACTCTGACTCATAACAAGCCAAATCTGGATACTGATAGGCCATCACATCCAGTATGTGGCCAATCAGTACCCACCCCTAAGGCTGGCACTCTCTGGCTGTTGCTAGGGCACGCCCATGAATACATCTAATGTATCCAAGGCTGCAAAAGCACACAGGGCCCTGTTGAATGAATTAGCTCCTCCACTGCCTTCACCTAACAGGACTTACACTGGTAGGGTCCAGGAAAAGAAGTAGCGGCCGGAGGCTAGGTGTAGCGGTGAAGGGGTTAACCAGGCTTATAATACAGGTCAAGCCCACTTAGTTAACCCTGACCCGTGTGTTAGGGTCTTAGAGTGTCAGCTCTGGGACCCAGATGTCAAAATGTATTACTGCAACTGTATACTGATTTTGCGACATTAAAGAATTATGTGATTTTTTTGCCCTTATTGGGAGCGGGAGATTTCTAGGCTGTAAGTTTCAGGGTGGGTTTGGCAGAGAGTCTAGGACACGTTCTGCAATGTAGTGGGGTTCTGGGTTAGGGGGTACCCCAAGAGATGTATCCGGAGATTGAGTAATATCTTCGGATACAGCTAAGCGCATTACTCCGCCAACCTCGGACCCTGGAAATGTTCGTACGACTCCCCGCCAGGATCCCTGCTGCAGCATCTGCCAGACAAGGTGAGTGGGTATGTGTGGACGGACGTTCACAGAGGTACGCAATGAGGAGGCTTTATAATGTGAAATAATAATAAGGCTTTATTGTGCCTTTTCCTTTTTATCAGGAAAGTATCCAAACACAGGGGGGGGGGGGACAAAGCTTCTAATCACTTGGGAGTATTTCTAGTGAAACACTATGCAATTAATTCACATCTCCCTAAGTTAAGCAGGTCTCCCAGCCCCACACATATAGCATGAAAAAGCATATATAAAAAGTCTCTTAATAAGGAAAGTCTTATCTGTTAGTAAGCTTCTCTGCTCTCCTGGAACCGCACCCATGTGTGCACAGAAAATATCAGCATCCAGGTTTAGAAGTCTTATTTGGTGTCTTGCAATTCAGCTATGCTGGGCAGAGCTCAAGACCGGTCCGCTCCAGGGATGTGTGTTCTATTGGTCGGTCTCTTCTGGGAAACTCAAGAACACTCTCCTCTGTCTCTCCAAAGGTCAGCCCTCATTCAGAGTTAAGGAGTCACTTCCTGTCTCACAAGACAGACTTTCTAAGCCATCTAATCAGGCAGGTGGTGTTTTAGTAATTAACTACCAGAGGTTAACCACCACACTGCTAGAATAAAGGCACATTACTGACAGGGATAAGTCCCCTGTTACAGTATGAAAGGGTTAAAATATATCTGCAAGTATACACAGAGTCCCCAGTATAGCAGGGCTCTCCAGTATAGCAGAGGTAGCCACATACATGCCAGATATACTGACCCTAGTTTAGGGGCTGCTCCAGGTAGGGTATACAGCTGAGCAGGTTTTTTTTTAAGTGTTTTAAAAGGTTAAAATAATTTTCTCCTGTGTGCCAGGAGTGAGGCTGGTGAGTTGCAGGGAATACTTACAGTCCCTCCATCCATAGCGCCAGGATCAGGACTCGTAACGTTTAGCACACAGAAGACAGGACACAATATATGTTATTAGATGGGTTTAATGTGTATATATTGATAACCTGTAAATGAACGGGGATTTCAAAGCCAGGACGTGGCAGCCTCAAGGATCCCAGGGGTGTGAACCCTTTTGGTTAGCGAGAAGCAGGGCCGCCAACAGAAATCGTGGGGCCCGGGACAAACATTTTAAGCAGGACCCCCCATTTCACACACCACGAGCCCCCTCTCTTTCCCTCCCATCCCATGTATTTCTCTCCCTTCTGTCTTACCCCATCTCACCCTCCCGCCTCGCATGTATTTCTCTCCCCTGCTTCTCGCTCTTACTCCCTCTTTTCCTCACTCACCCCCTCTCTCCTCTCCCTCCGTCAATTACCCCACGCTCACTCATTCCGTATTCCGTCCCCCCAACACACAATTCTCCCACAAGATATATACTAAAAAACTTCCCACCCCAAAATATATACAACCTCACCCCCCCAAATGCATACAAAAGCCCCACTTACCCAATACATACATACATACACACACATGCCCAGTAAGATAGATAGATCTTACTGGGAATGTGTGTGTATATATATATATATATATATATATATATACATACACAAAATATATATATATATATATATATATATCACACTTTCCCAGTAAGATCTATATATATATATCTCTTCAATACATATACAGGGGTGTCCGGCGGTTGCGGGGTGTGACGGCCATGTCCAGTGGGGGGCGGCGGGGCAGCAGGGGGCCCGACAGCTGGTCACAGCAGTTGCCGCCGGCCCCGCTGCAGGCGTGCCACTTTGCTGCTCCCGCGCTCACCGGTGTGCTGCGGTGATGGGGCTGATGCTGTGGGGGGGTGAGGGGGTTTGGGGGGATAGCGGGACGGCCCGGTGGCAATGGGGGGGGGGGGGTGTCGGTTTTGGTCAGATGCTGCGGGGAGGGGCGTAGCGGGATGGCCCGGTGACTGGGGGGGGGGGGTGACGGTGCTGCGAGGGGCCCGGCGGATTGTCACAGCAGTTGCCGCAGGCCCCGCTGCACCTGTGTCCCATGCTGCTCCCGCGGGCCCCGGGCCTCCCTCGCGCGCCGGAAACTTAACCCAACCTGCTTCCAGTGCTGCCAACAGGGAGACCTGGCACCGGTTTTTTTTTTTAATTAACTTGCACCCGGGCCCCCCTGACCCACCGGGCCTGGGACGCCAGTACCCTTTCTCCCCCTGTTGGTGGCCCTGGTGAGGAGGGCTGATATCCTTAGTTGAAAGGATTCATGGAACCTCAATCAAAGTCACATCCTGACTTGACAGAAGGCAACCTCACACCCTTTGCCCAAAATCTAGCAGAAGCGGAGCCTCGCACCGTGTAGGGGCGAGGGAGGTTTCACCTACCGATTCAGGGGTGGGAAACCATGTGTGGGTATATTGGACTGATTGCTGGGAAGTTGCTAGGGTTTTTTGATTGGACTGCAGGGGTTTCGGGGAGGGGTAAACCAGAGGTTTGAAGAGGTCTGACACGGCTCAGATTTGTCAGTTCTCTCCAAGTTTTCCAAGGAGATTCCAAGCGCCAAACCAACAGCGGCGAATTAACGGGACTTTTTGTGAGTAATTACCGGTCATTGGAAAGTGCACTAGAAAGGTGATCTGAAGGAATTTTGTTCTGGAAACGGATTTAGTTGTTAACTCCATCCCCAGTAAGTGTGTTAATCTTGAATTGTGTAACATTGTGTATTAGTCTTTTATAAGAAATAAATGACCATTTATTTTACCATCTTGTTTTGCTCAATCAAATGATCTGGTTATAAAAAGGTGTTTTTAAACCTGTACTCCCGTGACACCCGGCTACATATAGCTGTGGAAATATACTGAAATCCCAAATCGCACGATATCACACAGAATCAATAGCATAAACTTAATGCAAAGAGAAGTGTTAAATAGAGATATAACCCATCTATGTCTGAATGTTAAAGACACAGATATTGTTATCTTTAATCACACCATTTATATCTTATAATTGTAGCCATGTTTTAAATGGTATACAGTTCTCTCTCATGCTGGCAGTAAGTATAATATACTGGTAAATATACAGGATTGTCAGCATCAATATCTTATAATCTATATAGAATAGTGCAGATACACAAAGTATGTTACATAGTATATAACTCAATGTAGAAGAGATATTACATCAGTGGATACATTGACAAGTGTTATTACACACACATAATACCTCTATATGGCAAAGGGGAACGGATGAATTTAAAGCACACAGACAAACACACAGTCGCACTCATAATAAATCTCTAATGTAATTTGGATGTTATATCTCACCCAAAAATCGTAGAAAAGTGATGCACTTGGTTACTAGGCAATAACGAGAAGCACTTTTTAAATAGTCGTTTACCATATCCAGCAACATACCTGAATATATTCCAATTAGCTATACTCAGTGACTGGCGCATAGCAATATAGAATAGTATGTTGTGTGAATTAAAGACAAAGGCGCATGACAGCCCCACATTACACAGATATAAATGCAGATTACGTAACCGCACACTTATACTGATAACACTGTGAATATTCAGTATGTAATGTGATAGATGCTGATAAACACAAGGACAGGATGGCAGGAATTAGTACTTAAACATTTATTAGCAGTGTTGCGATCCTATGCACCACATAATAATAATAATAATAATAATAATAATAACAGACTGAGAATCCAAGCGCTCTATATCCTCCCTTAAAAAACCCCAAATCAATAGCGATATTTAACCCTTGAGGGCTGAGGGTTTTCAAAACATAAATCCAATATGTTTCCTGCCTTGAAATTTGGACACTTTTGTTGCTTCCTCTCCATTTAGATTTTATTTTATCGACCCCTATGAATTTAACACTTTGGGCCCTGAGAGGGGAATTCCTTAAAGTGCTGGGACACGCTATGCGGAAGGAAACCTTTGTCAGTGTTTGTGATGCGTTGGGCTACCCTAACCTCCAGCGTCCGTGTGCTGCGGCTGCATATTGCTTATTGCAGGGACACCGCAGCACACATTATATCATCTGAATTACAGTCTGTTACATCCGACATCGCAAAGATTTCTCCTGTCACTTCCCATTGTACATTTCTGAGGGATGCAGGGAGGTGCCTATCCCATACATGAGAAATAAACACACGATATACCGTTTTCACACAAAATCTTGAGAAAGGCCGTGAGGGGAGGGGGGGGGAGGCACAGTGAGGTGGGGGGGGGAGAGGCACAGTGAGGGGAGGGGGGAGAGAGACAGTGAGGGGAGGGGATGAGAGGCACAGTGAGGGGAGGGGGGAGAGAGACAGTGACGGGAGGGATGAGAGGCACAGTGAGGGAGGGGGAGAGAGACAGTGAGGGGAGGGGATGAGAGGCACAGTGAGGGGAAGGGGGAGAGGCACAGTGAGGGGAGGGGGGAGAGAGACAGGGAGGGGATGAGAGCACAGTGAGGGGGAGAGAGACAGTGAGGGGAGGGGATGAGAGGCACAGTGAGGGGAGGGGGGAGAGAGACAGTGAGGGGAGGGGATGAGAGGCACAGTGAGGGGAGGGGGGAGGAGGCACATTGAGGGGAGAGAGGCACAGTTAGGGGAGGGGGGAGATAGGCACAGTGAGGGGAGGGGGGAGAGAGGCACAGTGAGGGGAGGGGGGAGAGAGGCACAGTGTGGGGAGGGGGGAGAGAGACAGTGACGGGAGGGGATGAGAGGCACAGTGAGGGGAGGGGGGGCACAGTGAATGGAGGGGGGGCACAGTGAGGGGAGGGGGGAGAGAGGCACAGTGAGGGGAGGGGGGAGAGAGGCACAGTGAGGGGAGGGGGGAGAGAGACAGTGACGGGAGGGGATGAGAGGCACAGTGAGGGGAGGGGGGGGCACAGTGAATGGAGGGGGGGCACAGTGAGGGGAGGGAGGGGGCACAGTGAGGGGGGGGCACAGTGTGGGGGGGCACAGTGAGGGAGGAGCACAGTGAGGGGAGGGGGGCACAGTGAGGGGAGGGGGGCACAGTGAGGGGAGGGGGAGCACAGTGAGGGGAGGGGGGCACAGTGAGGGGAGGGGGGGCACAGTGAGGGGAGGGGGGGCACAGTGAGGGGAGGGGGGGCACAGTGAGGGGAGGGGGGGCACAGTGAGGGAAGGGGGGGCACAGTGAGGGAGGGGGGGGCACAGTGAGGGGGGGGGGGAGTGGGGGGGGTGGGGGGGGCACAGTGAGGGGAGGGGGGTGGGGACAGTGAGGGGAGGGGGGGCACAGTGAGGGGAGGGGGGGCACAGTGAGGGGAGGGGGGGCACAGTGAGGGAGGTGGGGGCACAGTGAGGGGAGGGGATGAGGGCACCGTGAGGGGGGAGAGCACAGAGGGAGGAGGGAGAGCACAGTGAGGGGGGAGGGAGAGGCACAGTGAGGGGAGGGGGGGAGAGGCACAGTGAGGGGAAGGGGAGAGGCACAGTGAGGGGAGGGGGAGAGGCACAGTGAGGGGAGGGGGAGAGGCACAGTGAGGGGAGGGAGGGAGAGGCACAGTGAGGGGGAAGGGAGAGGCACAGTGAGGGGAGGGGGAGAGGCACAGTGAGTGGAGGGGGTGAGAGGCACAGTGAGGGGAGGTGGGAGAGAGGCACAGTGAGGGGATGGGGGAGAGAGGCACAGTGAGGGGAGGGGAGGAGAGGCACAGTGAGGGGAGGGGAGGAGAGGCACAGTGAGGGGGAGGAGAGGCACAGTGAGGGGGAGAGAGGCACAGTGAGGGGGAGAGAGGCACAGTGAGGGGAGAGAGGCACAGTGAGGGGAGGGGGGAGAAGCACAGCAACATACCATATCCAGCAACATACCTGAATATATTCCAATTAGCTATACTCAGTGACTGGCGCATAGCAATATAGAATAGTATGTTGTGTGATTAAAGACAAAGGCGCATGACAGCCCCACATTACACAGATATAAATGCAGATTACGTAACCGCACACTTATACTGATAACACTGTGAATATTCAGTATGTAATGTGACAGTGCTGATAAACACAAGGACAGGATGGCAGGAATTACTACTTAAACATTTATTAGCAGTGTTGCGATCCTATGCACCACATAATAATAATAATAATAATAACAGACTGAGAATCCAAGCGCTCTATATCCCTCCCTTAAAAAACCCCAAATCAATAGCGATATTTAACCCTTGAGGGCTGAGGGTTTTCAAAACATAAATCCAATATGTTTCCTGCCTTGAAATTTGGACACTTTTGTTGCCTCCTCTCCATTTAGATTTTATTTTATCGACCCCTATGAATTTAACACTTTGGGCCCTGAGAGGGGAATTCCTTAAAGTGCTGGGACACGCTACAGGTATGCTGAAGGAAACCTTTGTCAGTGTTTGTGATGCATTGGGCTATCCTAACCTCCAGCGTCCGTGTGCTGCGGCTGCATATTGCTTATTGCAGGGACACCGCAGCACACATTATATCATCTGAATTACAGTCTGTTACATCCGACATCGCAAAGATTTCTCCTGTCACTTCCCATTGTACATTTCTGAGGGATGCAGGGAGGGGCCTATCCCATACATGAGAAATAAACACACGATATACCGTTTTCACACAAAATCTTGAGAAAGGCCCGTGAGGGGAGGGGGGGGAGGCACAGTGAGGTGGGGGGGGGGGAGAGGCACAGTGAGGGGAGGGGGGAGAGAGACAGTGAGGGGAGGGGATGAGAGGCACAGTGAGGGGAGGGGGGAGAGAGACAGTGACGGGAGGGGATGAGAGGCACAGTGAGGGGAGGGGGGAGAGAGACAGTGAGGGGAGGGGATGAGAGGCACAGTGAGGGGAGGGGGGGAGAGGCACAGTGAGGGGAGGGGGGAGAGAGACAGTGAGGGGAGGGGATGAGAGGCACAGTGAGGGGAGGGGGGAGGAGGCACATTGAGGGGAGAGAGGCACAGTTAGGGGAGGGGGGAGATAGGCACAGTGAGGGGAGGGGGGAGAGAGGCACAGTGAGGGGAGGGGGGAGAGAGGCACAGTGAGGGGAGGGGGGAGAGAGACAGTGACGGGAGGGGATGAGAGGCACAGTGAGGGGAGGGGGGGCACAGTGAATGGAGGGGGGGGCACAGTGAGGGGAGGGGGGAGAGAGGCACAGTGAGGGGAGGGGGGAGAGAGGCACAGTGAGGGGAGGGGGGAGAGAGACAGTGACGGGAGGGGATGAGAGGCACAGTGAGGGGAGGGGGGGCACAGTGAATGGAGGGGGGGGCACAGTGAGGGGAGGGAGGGGGTACAGTGAGGGGGGGGCACAGTGTGGGGGGGCACAGTGAGGGAGGAGCACAGTGAGGGGAGGGGGGCACAGTGAGGGGAGGGGGGGCACAGTGAGGGGAGGGGGGGCACAGTGAGGGGAGGGGGGGCACAGTGAGGGGAGGGGGGGCACAGTGAGGGGAAGGGGGGCACAGTGAGGGGAGGGGGGGCACAGTGAGGGGAGGGGGGGCACAGTGAGGAGAGGGGGGGGCACAGTGAGGGGAGGGGGGGGCACAGTGAGGGGAGTGGGGGGACAGTGAGGGGAGGGGGGGCACAGTGAGGGGAGGGGGGGCACAGTGAGGGGAGGGGGGGGCACAGTGAGGGGAGGTGGGGGCACAGTGAGGGGAGGTGGGGGCACAGTGAGGGGAGGGGATGAGGGGCACCGTGAGGGGGGGGGGAGAGGCACAGTGAGGGGAGGGAGGGAGAGGCACAGTGAGGGGGGAGGGAGAGGCACAGTGAGGGGAGGGGGGGAGAGGCACAGTGAGGGGAAGGGGAGAGGCACAGTGAGGGGAGGGGGATAGGCACAGTGAGGGGAGGGGGAGAGGCACAGTGAGGGGAGGGAGGGAGAGGCACAGTGAGGGGGAAGGGAGAGGCACAGTGAGGGGAGGGGGAGAGGCACAGTGAGGGGAGGGGGAGAGGCACAGTGAGTGGAGGGGGTGAGAGGCACAGTGAGGGGAGGTGGGAGAGAGGCACAGTGAGGGGATGGGGGAGAGAGGCACAGTGAGGGGAGGGGAGGAGAGGCACAGTGAGGGGAGGGGAGGAGAGGCACAGTGAGGGGGAGGAGAGGCACAGTGAGGGGGAGAGAGGCACAGTGAGGGGGAGAGAGGCACAGTGAGGGGGAGAGAGGCACAGTGAGGGGAGGGGGGAGAAGCACAGTGAGGGGAGGGGGGAGATGCACAGTGAGGGGAGGGGGGAGAAGCACAGTGAGGGGAGGGGGGAGAAGCACAGTGAGGGGAGGGGGAGAGAGGCACAGTGAGGGGAGGTGGGGGAGAGAGGCACAGTGAGGGAAGGTTGGGGAGAGAGGCACAGTGAGGGGAAGTGAGGGAGAGAGGCACAGTGAGGGGAGGTGGGGGAGAGAGGCACAATGAGGGGAGGTGGGGGAGAGAGGCACAGTGAGGGGAGGTGGGGGAGAGAGGCACAGTGAGGGGAAGTGGGGGAGAGAGGCACAGTGAGGGGAGGTGGAAGAGAGAGGCACAGTGTGGGGAGGGGGAGAGAGACACAGTGTGGGGAGGGGGTGAGAGGCACAATGTGGGGAGGGGGGAGAGAGGCACAGTGTGGGGAGGGGGGAGAGAGGCACAGTGTGGGGAGGGGCGAGAGAGGCACAGTGTGGGGAGGGGGGAGAGAGGCACAGTGTGGGGAGGGGGGAGAGAGGCACAGTGTGGGGAGGGGGGAGAGAGGCACCGTGTGGGGAGGGGGGAGAGAGGCACAGTGTGGGGAGGGGGGAGAGAGGCACAGTGTGGGGAGGGGGGAGAGAGGCACAGTGTGGGGAGGGGGGAGAGAGGCACAGTGTGGGGAGGGAGAGAGAGGCACGGTGTGGGGAGGGAGAGAGAGGCACGGTGAGGGGGGAGGCATTTATGAAGCTTGAAGCATCCATAGATTCTATAATCTCGATGTGTATAGCTCGCGTACTCATGCAGGTGAAGAGTACCGCCCATCGTTTGCTGTTTGCTAGTCCGCCTCTCGTTCTACGTGAGATGACCATCCAGGGCCCAAATACATCGAGTCCTACATAGGTAAAGGGGGGTTCTGTATTAAGTCTGTCGATAGGCAAATCTGCCATCCTTTGGTCTTGGCTTTTGCCTCGCAGCATTTTTCACCTAACACATTTGTGGAGATTACTGGCCACGCACCTTTTCATGCCAACGACCCAAATGCCCGCCGCCCTAATAGCTCCTTCGGTGAAATGTCATCCCTGATGCATGATTTGTTCATGGTAGTAGCGCACCAACAAAGTAGCGATGTGATGCCGGCCAGGGATGATAAGAGGATTGCTTTCCTCCCTGCTCAGTTGGGACTTATTGAGGCGGCCTCCTACTCTCATGAGGCCGTCATCGTCGATGAAGGGATTCAACTTCCAAAGTGGGCCGTTTTTGGGAACACTCTTCCCTCCGCGAATGCAATTGATCTCTTCCGCATACGTTTCTCTCTGAACATGACTGAGAACAGTTTCCTTAGCCCTTGTGATTTCCTCTACGGTGCGCAGCTCTTTGCAGATGTACCATCTGGTGTCTGGCGGAAGGAGGAGGCTATATGCCTGAGATGGGCTACTGCTCGCAAAAGGGCTGTCTACCTTGAGAAGCGATGGAATCGATGTGATCCGAATGCGTTTTTGTGCAATACATTGGTGAGTAACACGGATACTTGTGGGGGCCTTATCTCCGTATCCTTCTCGGGATCCACGAGTTCAAAGTCGCCAACTGGGGTTGGTGGCGTTTCCGCGGGCTGCGCAAGAAACGTTGGTCCTGTGAGCCACGATGTGTTCTGCAGTTGAGATGCGGGTACTGATCTGCGGCATGATCTGCGGGATTTTGATCTGTGGACACGTGGTGCCATTGTTCTGGTTGGGTTGTACGCCCTAGGTCATCAGAGTATTTTCCTGTCACAAGCGCGTCTCCATTGTTCCTTTTCGTCTCGAGCTTCTCGTGGACCTGGAAGTGGTTCAGACAGGGTTTGGAGTGGGATGCACGACCGTTCTCCAACAAGTTTGTACGTAGAGCGTCTACGTTGTCGGGTCCTCGTATCCTGTCTATGCATACTTCTCCCACTACCACCCATCCTAGATCGAGCCTTTGAGCGATTGGGCCGTTGTGTGCCGCCCGAAGTCTCTTCGCATGCTCCCTGGATTCGTTCCCCAGGAACTTGAATAGCAGGTTGAGCTCTTCCCTTGCTGCGAAGTCCAAGCTGTTGATTGCGTCTTTGAACGTGAACTTCCACGTCCGGTAGTTTTCAGGGCGGTCGTCGAAGCTGATGAGTCCTGCTTGCACCAGGTCACACCGGATCATGTACTTGGCTATGTCTGTCAGGCCTGAGGCATCGGCGTGTTTGTCCCGTTCTGAGGTAGTTGCTGGGAGGGTCTGTGCGGTCGCCTCTTCCTTGGCGTGGACGCGTGATGACTGCTGGTCGGTGTGAGGGGCTGTGTTTTCCCGTGTGGGTGTACCTGGATGGCGAGCCCGTTGTAGTGCATCCATGTGCGCGCTGGCGTGTGGATCACTGTTGCGGCTGTGGCTATCCCAGACAGCATGTACCATTGACGGAGCAGCGTCTTCTTCTCGTGGACCTAGCAAGTCTTCGGTGTCTGTAGAGTCACTCCCTCCACATTGAGATGATGCGCTGTTTTTTACGCTGAAGAGGCTCCTTACGTAGTCTTCAGTGCATTGGGCTGGATCCTCTGAGGCTATCCATCTGAACGGTTGCTCCCCGCCGTCCTGTTGCGCGGCTGCTTCTAGGACTTCAGCTTGGGCTATGGCGGCGGCGGCTTCCTTCTCTTGATTAAGTGCCTCTAGTTCCGCATCAAATTCGGCTTTCCTACGCGTAGTGGCTGCGGCAGTAGCGGCCGTGGCAGCGGTACCAGTGGCGGCAGCAGTGGCTGCGGCGGCATTAGCGGCGGCTGTCTGTTCCTCCTCTTCCATGCGTGCTCTTCCTGCTCTTATGGCTGCCTCTCTGCGACTATATTCGGCCCTGGCACGTGCGGCCTCTGCGGAGGTTTGCGCCTTGGTAGCGCTTGCGCTTGCGCTGGGCGCGTTAGATTGCGCTGATCTTGCTGACCTTCAAGAATGCCTGGATGTGCTCGAGCGCTGCGATGCGGTTTCCAGCAAAAGGTCTTTCCTCTTACTCTCGGCTTCCGTGATAGAGGTTCGCACGTGGCTGTCACGTGTCAAGTCAATGTTATGCTGTAAGTCCCTTTCATGCAGGCTTTCGCCGGTATTAGCCCTGGCCAGGTAAGTGACGTATGCCTCTGATAGCCCTTGGTAGCATAAGTGGTCTATCTTTAATTGAGTTATTGCCTGCTCGAGCTGTTGTACAGAATTGGCAGCGGCGGCGACATTGCGCATCCCAAGTATGGTAGTGTTCCAGGCTAACTCTAATTTAGCACGGTGTGCTTCAATGTCAGTCTCGTATTTTTCACGGGCCTTTTGTGTCAGTGTGACTGTCCATTTGGGCCTTGCGCCTGCCTGCGCCTGTTGCAGTTGCGCAGCAGTCTCTGTGTCTGAGTGATCGCTTTCCTGCGTGATGTCTGGTGAGGCCCTGAGTTCTGCCATGCTGTAGGTGTGTGTAGGCCTTTAGCCAGTGCGTGTGGCGTGCAGTCTTTTACCTGTGTCAGCGATGGGCGTCTGTCTCAGATGATGCCGAGCGGTGTCCTGCAGCATGCAGCGTAGGGGTAGCTGTACTCACAGGTGTCCGGTGGCTCTGACCCGTGTCCTGGCGGGTGTCTGGTAGCGTGGCCCTTGATGGCGCTAGCCGTGGGGACGTGCGCAGGGGTAGGTGAGATGGTGGCTCCTCACTATGGGGCTGTGCAGAGGGTGAACTCAGACATAGAAAGGCAATTAGGTTTGTGTAAGAAGAACTGTTTGTCTGCAAAGCTGCTGCCTCGTGTGCAAGGTTGTTTGCTGGTTAAAGCTTGCTGCCCTGTCTGAAAGGCTGCTTGTGCAGTGTAAGCTGCTTGGTGCTTCTTTGTTTGCAGAGACTGCTCTGTTTTATCATGGAGTCTGGAGTGGCAGCTCCTGTAAGTGTCTGTAAGGCACACGGTATCTTTTTCACTATTCTGAAAGCCAGGGTCATATGTAAGATGATTTAGCCCAGATAGTGTCAACTCAGCCCTCTTTTCCAAGCACGACAAGGTCTGTTTCTTTTCTTTACTTTATTTGTGGAAAGCAGGTAAAAAACAGTCACTTGTGAAGAGATGTAGATGTAGGGATAATGTCTCTCTGTGTGTGCTTGGTAGTTAACGGCAGGTGAAAAAGATAATCCTACCAGTACAGCAGTTATAGGGTGCTCACTCATCCAGGGTGATGGTGGAAAAGGAAGTGAGGGGCAAGGGTCACACTAAAATGGAGTGAGACTGCACTAACTGTCAGCAAAGACAGGGGAGAAAATGGGGCAGCCCATTAACTGGGAGGACTGGAGATGTTGCCAGAGCAACCAGGGGTGTGACAGACTGGAAGGAAAAAAGGATACATAATGTATCCATTCCATCTGCACTGGGAGTAAACTGCAAGGAAAGTAAATCCACGTATAGCTAGCAGGCAGAACTGCCAAGGGAAGGGGGGCTTAAACAGAGAAGGCAGACATGGGTATTTCTGTTCCATGACACTGCGTTTCGCTAATAAGTTAGTGGCACACCCCACAAAGTAATCATTGAATGCATTTGCAATGTCAGTGGGGTTTGTCAGAGTAATATCCCCCTTAGTGATATTACTTGGTTGTTGATGGTTAGGAGGCTGGAATATATTGTTGATAACCTTCCAGAAGTTAGCTGGGTTTGATGTATTTTGGTGGAGATTGTCAGAGTAATATTGTGCTTTTGCATGCCTTGTTTGCCTTGTGCACATGTTCCGCATGCATCTGTAGTGATTGAGATCCTTGGTAGTGCCAGTTACTTTGTAGCTTTTCCACAAGGTATCCCTGAGCTGGTAGAGTGCAATAAGGTCAGTTGTAACCCATGGAAGGTGGGCCCCCCTTACCCTTATTTTGCGTAGTGGAGCATGGGTATCGCAGAGTTTTAAGAACTCGGATTGGAAATAGTCGAGTGCAGAATCAGGGTCGGGAATTAAATCGATTCTGTGCCATGGGCAGTTGGTAAGGTCACCCAGAAACTGTTGTGGGTTAAAGTTTTTAAATGTTCTAGTGAGGAGAACTTTAGGGCTTGAATGGGGCGGTTTAATTTTCCTTACACAGTACACTATTGCATGGTCACTGAAAATATCAGGAAGGATGCCAGAGGATTGGATTCTGGTGGGGTTTGAGGAGAGAATCCAGTCTAGCAAGGAATGGTTATGCGATTTCAGGTTTATCCGTGTGGGTTGGGAAATGAGTTGCGATAGGTTAAGTGACTTGAGTTGTATCTGGATTTTGTGGTTTTTAGGGTCAAGCCAATTGAAGTTGAAATCCCCAGCTCACTCTTCTCATTCAGAGAGGAAATGGAGCCAAGAAACTGGGTGATATCAGTCAGGGATTGTAGAGGGGCTTTAGGGGGGCGGTAGATGCCAGCGAGCAAGATGGGCTTAGAAAAGGGGAGGCAGATTTTGCCAACTAGAATTTCAAAAGAGGGTGGGCTTGGTGGGCAATTTAACAGTGTAAATTGTAAGGTGTCTGCAATATAAAATAACACCCCTCCTCCTCTCTTTGACCTATCTCTCCTAAAAATGGAGTATCCCTGAATGGCGATATTTGCATCAGGGGTTTTAGGGGATAGCCATGTTTCTGAAAGAACGATGGCTTTGGGTTTATGCATAAGGCACCATGCCCTTAGTTCGTCCAGTTTGGGCAGCAGGCTCCGGCTTTTTATATGGGCGACAGATAGCCCTTTTTGGAATTTAAAGGTGGAATTCTCAGGGGCATGGGACAGAGCATGGTGCAGGAGGTGTAAGTCAGAGGCTCCACTACCCGTCGGCAACAAAAAGCTAATTAAAGACATTTTCGGCGCAGCTGTCCGGGACCCAAACATAGCACCAAGATCGTGAACGTACACAGAACAATAAAATACCACACAAAAGGGGCCATGGCGACGACCAGGCAGAAAAATAGGCGCAAGGCAGACGTGCACTCCTTCTTCACCGGGGGGAGTAAGGCAAGGCCAGAGGAGATCCCGGCGGTCTCGGATTCAGATTCAGCCCCGGAGGTGGAGGGGACATCGGCAGAGCAAACGGGAGTGATAAAAAAGGAAATAGCCCGGCTCCTCATCGATTTAAAAGCGTTTTTCAGAGGGGAGGTTGAGAGCCTTCGCAAAGATATACACACAGATTGGAACACGCACAAATGAACTAGAGGAAAAAATGGAGGAAAGCGCACGATGCCACGGGGAAACAAACAAAAGGATGGGGGATCTGGAAGCCAGAGTGTTGGAGCTGGAGGACCGGCAAGAAGACGGCGAGAACCGAGACAGGCGCAAGAACTTGCGGATCAGGGGCATGCCCGAGGAGATCCTCGACCCAGAGGAGCTGATCAGCAGGTGGATGACTTCCATCATGCCAAGCAAGACAGAGGCTGATGTTGATGGACCGCTGCCATCGTGCTCTGCGGTCGCGCCCCACACCTAACAGTCCACCCAGAGACGTGATCCTCCGGCTGCACCACTATAAAACCAAAGACGAGATATGTAAAATCACGCGGTCGACCCCCACGGTGTCCTTCGAAGGAATCTCTATGGCAGTGTATCAAGACCTTTCCCCTATAACCCTGGCGCGAAGAAGGGCCCTACAGCCGATCACGAGGGTGCTGAGAGACAGAAGTCCGCTACAGATGGGCTTTCCCGTTCGCCCTGGTGGTCATACGGAATGGCCGCCCCCACGTGTTAAAACACCTCACAGAAGGAAAAATCTTTCTATAAAAATTGGGTATAGCTGCTGCAGTTACGGAACCGGGGAGCCCGGAGGCACGGCCACCACGTCCAGCGGGATGGGAAAAGGTGCCTACATCGGTGGAGCGACTTAAAGAAAGGGCTGACCCAGAAACCCAGTAACCCCTAACGGAGATGGTTGCACACCACTGACACTCACAGTTAAAGAAGTTACGTTCTAAGTTGATGTTACTGCCTGCATTGGATGGTTTGGTCCATAGGCCGGGCCTGGCTACAAAAGACTCGTGGCAGGAGCTCCGGCGGAGAAACACTCCCTCTCCAGCAAGCAAAACAAAGAGAGCTGAAAATCCTCCTCCAAAAAAATTAAAATAATAATAAAATGGCGATTTGTGACTCACCTGAAGAAGAAGGATGGTCGGCGGGACAATTTCCATGGCGGCTGCAGGTTGGCGGGACGGAGTGTGGAGCAGCATGAGCCCGCCCTCAGGAGCATCCATCCCCACCCACAGCCAGCCTCCTAATGACGCGACACGGCAGCGTCGGCAGACGAGATCACGTGGGCTAGCAGATACTCGGAGGCGGAAGTGACGGCGAACCGGAAGTACAGATCCGGAAGTGCCCTGACTCCCCTCCGGCGGGGGTACGTGAATTCCGCTGCCGGAGAGGGGGAAGGTGGCCTGGATTATACCGCCGAGCAGCGGAGCCCCCCCCCTAAGAGACAACGGAGAAGGGTAGTCAGGCCAGCACGAGGCCACGGGGGCCCACAAGTAGAGAGATCGGAGGAACAGCAGCTCAGAGGGGAGGCAGCATGGTAGGGCTCCAGGCAGGAACCAGACCAGACGGAAGGACTCAGTGGGAAAAACAGGACATAGTGGTCCCCCCAGAGAGATACAGGACAGGCACATCAAAGTTCTATATTTAGTTTGGAGAACACCACTAATCCTGCCCGCAGGCATGCGCTTCAGTGACAGGGGCGTGGGTTTCCCCCACATCCCTGCAAAAGTCCCGGAAATACGTGGTCTGCAGGAGAGACCATGGGTCTGGACTGGGAGGGAGGTGGGTCCAGAGAGGCGGAGTTACCTCCGGGCACTGAACCTGGGGTCCCTAGAGGCCACCAAGGTTCTTTATGTTTGTTTATCTGTTTGTTGTTTCCCTTGCTTTTCCCCAGTGTTTCTTCCCTTCAATGTATTCAACCCCCACCAAGACGGAGCAAGAGCGAGAGTGAACCACCACCAAGGAAGCCACCACCAACAAGTGCGATCTCCCTCGGGTAAGAACCTGCCCAAAATCATACACGGCAACCCACATCCCTCACGAGTATGGCGGTAACACTGATTTCCCAGAATGTTAAGGGGTTTAACAGCCCAAAAAATCGTAAGGTGGCTTTCTCCGAATTCAAACGGAGGGGCGCAGATGTGGTTTTCTTACAGGAGACACACTTTAGCACGCATAGTAGCCCCGGATTCCTAGACAAAGGGTATAGGCAGTTTTTCCTGGCCTCCGCCAAAGAGAAAAAGAAAGGGGTGGCAATTGTATAATATGTGCAGCACATGAGCATTTACGATGACACATATAAATCTAAGCAAGGTTTATAGAATATTGTATGAACGTAGTGGACGTTTTGATAATGATTGTTAGTGAAATTATAACGCTTGAAGGATTATGTGTGCAGCAATGAAGTTTTAATGATACATATTATATAATAATATAATTAAGTGAAAAGATTTCACAAGAGATAGGATAACATGTCTTTGACCAATGAATGCAAAGATAAACTTACCTAGTAAATGTCCATACAGACAATCATAGTGCTCCAAAATCCCATTGACCAGAACTGTGTTTTCCAGTTCATTGAAACGAGGATTGCGTGGCCGCTCCACACGTTTCTTCCGACCACGTCCAGCACCAGAGCTTGGCTGCTGCTGACTGGACTCTCCTTCTTCCAATGAAAGAGACTCCAAAAACGGCCCACCACCAGACACCCCAGCAGCACCATCAACAGAGCCACCAGCAGCACTCGCACTCCCAGCAACATCACTCGCACTCGACACCCCTGCTGGAGCCGGGAAGGGGGGTTAGGGGGATTAGGGGAAGCGCGCGCATTCAAAGTTTGCTGGAGACGCGCTCCTACTAGAGGGCACAGACACAGCATGCGGCCGCGAGCGTTCTTTTCTTTCCGGGGAAGGGGGGAAGGAGGGAAAGGGGGGGTTGAAGGGGGGCTGTCGCGGGCCGTATGTTGTGTAGCCCTGCTCTATAGTCTCCCCACTTGCGCACAGCTTGGGTACAGGTAGGGAGCCGGTATTGCTGTTCAGGAAGTGCTGACAGGCGCATGCGTGAACTGCCGTTTGCCTATTGAGCGAGATGTACTTACTCGCGAGTGTACTTAAAGTGAGTGACCTTAAAGCGGGGTATGCCTGTATACAGTACTGTTGTAATATAAATATAAGTATGCCTGTACAGTTAGTGTATGTCTTTGGCGCTTGGAAAACTTGGAGAGAACTGACAAATCTGAGCCGTGTCAGACCTCTTCAAACCTCTGGTCTTCCCCACCCCGAACCCCTGCAGTCCAATCAAAAAACCCTAGCAACCTCCCAGCAACCAGTCCAATATACCCACACAGGGTTTCCCACCCCTGAATCGGTAGGTGAAACCTCCCTCGCCCCTACACGGTGCGAGGCTCCGCTTCTGCTAGATTTTGGGCAAAGGGTGTGAGGTTGCCTTCTGTCAAGTCAGGATGTGACTTTGATTGAGGTTCCATGAATCCTTTCAACTAAGGATATCAGCCCTCCTCACCAGGGCCACCAACAGGGGGAGAAAGGGTACTGGCGTCCCAGGCCCGGTGGGTCAGGGGGGCCCGGGTGCAAGTTAATTAAAAAAAAAAACCGGTGCCAGGTCTCCCTGTTGGCAGCACTGGAAGCAGGTTGGGTTAAGTTTCCGGCGCGCGAGGGAGGCCCGGGGCCCGCGGGAGCAGCATGGGACACAGGTGCAGCGGGGCCTGCGGCAACTGCTGTGACAATCCGCCGGGCCCCTCGCAGCACCGTCACCCCCCCCCCCCCAGTCACCGGGCCATCCCGCTACGCCCCTCCCCGCAGCATCTGACCAAAACCGACACCCCCCCCCCCCCATTGCCACCGGGCCGTCCCGCTATCCCCCCAAACCCCCTCACCCCCCCACAGCATCAGCCCCATCACCGCAGCACACCGGTGAGCGCGGGAGCAGCAAAGTGGCACGCCTGCAGCGGGGCCGGCGGCAACTGCTGTGACCAGCTGTCGGGCCCCCTGCTGCCCCGCCGCCCCCCACTGGACATGGCCGTCACACCCCGCAACCGCCGGACACCCCTGTATATGTATTGAAGAGATATATATATATAGATCTTACTGGGAAAGTGTGATATATATATATATATATATATATATTTTGTGTATGTATATATATATATATATATATATATATATACACACACATTCCCAGTAAGATCTATCTATCTTACTGGGCATGTGTGTGTATGTATGTATGTATTGGGTAAGTGGGGCTTTTGTATGCATTTGGGGGGGTGAGGTTGTATATATTTTGGGGTGGGAAGTTTTTTAGTATATATCTTGTGGGGAGAATTGTGTGTTGGGGGGACGGAATACGGAATGAGTGAGCGTGGGGTAATTGACGGAGGGAGAGGAGAGAGGGGGTGAGTGAGGAAAAGAGGGAGTAAGAGCGAGAAGCAGGGGAGAGAAATACATGCGAGGCGGGAGGGTGAGATGGGGTAAGACAGAAGGGAGAGAAATACATGGGATGGGAGGGAAAGAGAGGGGGCTCGTGGTGTGTGAAATGGGGGGTCCTGCTTAAAATGTTTGTCCCGGGCCCCACGATTTCTGTTGGCGGCCCTGCTTCTCGCTAACCAAAAGGGTTCACACCCCTGGGATCCTTGAGGCTGCCACGTCCTGGCTTTGAAATCCCCGTTCATTTACAGGTTATCAATATATACACATTAAACCCATCTAATACCATAGATTGTGTCCTGTCTTCTGTGTGCTAAACGTTACGAGTCCTGATCCTGGCGCTATGGGGACTGTAACTATTCCCTGCAACTCACCAGCCTCACTCCTGGCACACAGGAGAAAATTACTTTAACCTTTTAAAACACTTTAAAAAACCTGCTCAGCTGTATTCCATAGCTGGAGCAGCCCCTAAACTAGGGTCAGTATATCTGGCATGTATGTGGCTACCTCTGCTATACTGGGGAGCCGCTGCTATACTGAGGTCTCTGTGTATACCTGCAGATATATTTTAACCCTTTCATACCCACT
This sequence comes from Ascaphus truei, assembly GCF_040206685.1. Classification (NCBI taxonomy): domain Eukaryota; kingdom Metazoa; phylum Chordata; class Amphibia; order Anura; family Ascaphidae; genus Ascaphus; species Ascaphus truei. The sequence continues at coordinate 549,041,199 of NC_134483.1, forward strand.
CACCTTGTCTGGCAGATGCGGCAGCAGGAATCCTGGCGGGGAGTCGTACAAACATTTCCAGGGTCCGAGGTTGGCGGAGTAATGCGCTTAGCTGTATCCGAAGATATTACTCAATCTCCGGATACAACTCTTGGGGTACCCCATAACCCGGAACCCCGCTGATTGCAGAATGTGTCCTAGACTCTCCGCCAAACCCACCCTGAAACTTACAGCCTAGAAATCTCCCGATCCCAGCATCCCAATAAGGGCAAAAAAATCACATCATTCTTTAATGTCGCAAAATCAGTATACAGTTGCAGTAATACATTTTGACATCTGGGTCCCAGAGCTCACACTCTAAGACCCTAACACACGGGTCAGGGTTAACCAAGTAGGCTTGACCTTTATTATAAGCCTGGTTAACCCCTTCACCGCCACACCTAGCCTCCGGCCGCTACTTCTTTTCCTGGACCCTACCAATGTAAGTCCTGTTAGGTGCAGGCAGTGGAGGAGCTAATTCATTCAACTGGGCCCTGTGTGCTTTTGCAGCCTTGGATACATTAGATGTATTCAAGGGCGTGCCCTAGCAACAGCCAGAGAGTGCCAGCCTAAGGGGTGGGTACTGATTGGACACATACTGGATGTGATGGCCTATCAGTATCCAGATTTGGCTTGTTATGAGTCAGAGTTACAGTCACACACCCCAGGGTATAAATACTTGCATTCCCCCAGAAGTCCCCCCCCCCCCCCGTGGAGTGAGGCTCAACTACCCTGGGTCTCACTAGGTGGGGAACCAGTAATATGAGTAGACCAAATAAGAAAAGCCATGCCAGGCTGGGATATATGTACCTGCAATAACGGTCCAATTGTACCATCACCAGCGTGCTGCACTGTCTGAGAGAATAGAACAAGTTGTCAGTATGGACTCTCCTTCCACACCAAGGACCCATGCTGACTGGAGGCGCTGCAACCGAGACCAAGGTACCTGTGAACCTGTCCTGTTCTCCTCACAACACCGCGGAGCACTCTGCCCTTCTGTTACCACACAGGTACAGCACAACATCTAAATGGAGTAGTCAGATAAGCAGACCCACCCCAATGTCACTTGGGGGCGGAGGGGGGGGAGTACAAGGACTACATTTGGTGGTGCTGCTGAGATATGTCTACTGTATGCCCACAGGACAGGTTTACCTGCAGAATGACCCACGGAGAGATAAGTACAGTTTCAGCTCCAGTTCTGAAGAAAGAGAATGAGAGGGGGACAGGGGTAGTAAAGGGGATTTTCTAATCTGCTGGAAGCTGCAGCCTGCCCTGCCCTAAGGATGTGTTTGGTTGAAACAGAAGCTACAGTCCTGTTCTATGTTCTAAGTCACCCTGAGGCGGGCAGTCGAGATACCTAGAAGGGGGGTGTACCTCTAAACTCCAGGAGCCACCGAAGGAAGAGTCTGTGATACTGGCAGCCAAGAGGGGCAGCATAATCAAAGAAAAAGTAATGCTGGGTATCTGTCACGCTGCGCTCACCACAAACAGGACGGAAGACCGCGGGGCTGAGGTGGGGTTGCATAGGCACCGACCCATAACCACGCAGTCCTGTCCGGAATGCGTAGTCCTAGTCGTACCGCGTCGTAGGGTTGGAGAGGTCAGGGTAGTCAGGGTACTTGCCGTGTTCCAGGGTTGGAGAGTCCGGATAGGTAGAGTTTCGTAGCCAAGGTCCTGGGTAATAGAAGGTAGAGTAGTCGAGTAACGAAGCCGGGGTCAAAGCGCTGGAGAGTGTAGAAATCCAAGTAACAGACAGGGTCAAACAGGACAGACAAAGTTCAAGACAAAACTAGACAGCAGCGGTGAGCACAATGCATAAACAGGAGTTTATGCTCAGCAATGAAGGACAGGCAGAAGCAGGTATATATATGGGAAGGGTCCAATTACCTTGCAGGGGTGTGCTCTGGTCCACCAATGGTGTCAGTGAGACACTGATCCAAAACAGCTTGTAATTAGGTTTTCTTGATGCTAGGTCTGGTTGCTGAGCAACCCGTGCTCGTGCGCGATGCGCGTCGCGACGTGATGACGTCATGCGGCTTATTCAGCAAGTCTCCGTCTGTGGGAGGCTCTAGTAGCTCCTTCACGTTTTCCTGCCTCCTGGTTGCCGAGCAACACGTGCGCGTGCGCGATGCGTCTCGCGGAGCTCCGCCATCACGCCGCTGCGCCTGCACTGCCCTGGCAGTGCGTGGGCGCATGACTCTGCCCCGTGGTGCTTCCCTGGGTCGGTCTCCGCGCGGATTAGAGGCAAGTGTGACAGTATCCCCCCCTTGAGGGGAGACCTCCGGGCGACCCAGAGATGGTTTCTCAGGATGCGTTCGGTGGAAGGCATAGATGAGGCGGTTGGCATGTACCTGATGATGAGGAATCCACTCTCTCTCTTCTGGGCCATAGCCTTTCCAGTGTACAAGATATTGCAATCCTCCTCTGGATATTCTGGAGTTGAGAATGGTCTGAACCTCGTATTCTTGTTGGCCCTCTACCAGTATGGTTTGCGGAGGTTTAGATTGTCCTTTGGAGGATGAGTCTTGTAGATGAGGTTTGAGAAGGGATGAGTGAAATACAGAAGGAATCCTCATATTTTTTGGCAGTTCAAGCCGATAGGCTACTGGGTTGATCCTTTTGGTGATGCGGAAAGGGCCGATAAAACGTGGTGCCAGTTTGGGTGAGGCTACCTTTAGCCGGATGTTTTTGGTAGATAACCAAACCCTTTGTCCTACAGAGTACCCTGGGACCTCTCTTCGGTGACGATCCGCTTGTCTCTTGTGTAATATACCAGCGTGCTGTAGATTCCGATGGATCTTCTGCCATAGGTTTTGTAAGTGGCGAATCCTGTCCTCTGCGGCCGGGACTCCAGACTTGGAGATGAGGGAAGGAAGTGCCGACGGATGGAAGCCATAGTTGACCATAAATGGTGACTGTTGGGATGATTCGTTCTGTAGATTATTGTGGGAGAATTCTGCCCATGGGAGAAGTTCCGCCCAGTCGTCCTGAGTGTCAGCGATAAAGCACCTCAAAAACTGTTCCAGAGACTGATTGGTGCGTTCCGTCTGTCCATTGGTCTGGGGGTGATATCCTGATGAAAAGTGTAGAGTAACGTCCAGATTTTTACAAAACGCCCTCCAGAACCGGGAGATGAACTGGGATCCTCTATCGGACACTATGACCTGAGGGGACCCATGTAACCTGAAGATCTCCCTGATGAAAACCTCGGATAACATTGGTGCAGTGGGTAGACCCTTCATAGGGATGAAGTGTGCCTGTTTGGAAAATCTGTCCACCACCACAAGTATTGTGTCCATGCCTCTAGATTTAGGCAACTCAACGATGAAGTCCATCGATATATGTGTCCATGGACGTACTGGGATGGGTAGTGGTTGAAGGAGACCCGCTGGTCTGTTGTGTGGCGTCTTGCTTCGAGCACAAGTAGCGCACGTAGCTACGAAGGCTTATATGTCTCTCCGCATGTAGGGCCACCAGAATGTGCGTTCGATGAACTCAGTAGTTCTTTTGGTTCCAGGATGGCCTGCAGTCTTGGATGAATGTCCCCACTCCATGACTCTCCTCTGGAATTTACGGGGAGTGAACAACCGGTCCTCCGGAACGTTGAGTCCTGCCGGGATGTTGTTCTGAGCCTTAGTAATGTCCGTTAAGGCACTAAAAGTATTTGCAGCCAAAATACAAGTGGAAGGGAGAATGGTCTCCTGTTGTTCCACCTTGTTATCCTCTACCAGGAACTGTCGTGACAAGGCGTCGGCTTTAAGGTTTTTTGAACCAGGGATGTAGGAAATGAGGAAGTTAAAGCGAGTAAAGAATAAGGACCATCTTGCCTGGCGAGATCCTAGTCGCCGTGCTCCCTCAATGTACAGAAGATTCTTATGGTCAGTAAGTATCGTGACTGGCGTCTCTGTGCCTTCCAGTAAGTGCCTCCACTCTTCTAAGGCCAGTTTGATAGCGAGGAGCTCCCGGTTACCTACATCGTAATTCCTTTGGGCGGAGGATTTTTTTTTTAGAAAAATACGCACAAGGATGAAGTGGAGCTTGAGGATTCTTTCTCTGTGAAAGTATAGCACCTGCTCCTACATCGGAGGCGTCGACCTCCAAAAAAAAAGGTAACGAAGGATCTGGATGGGTTAAGATGGGTGCTGAGGCGAATGCCGTCTTTATTCTCTCGAAAGCCTGGAGAGCCTTCTCAGTCCACCTTGTAGGATCAGCTCCCTTCTGCGTGAGTGCCGTGATGGGTGCTACTACCGATGAGAATCCCTGGATGAACCTCCGGTAGTAGTTAGCGAAACCGAGGAACCTTTGGATGGCCTTGAGGGAGAGGGGACAGGGCCATTCGAGTACCGCCTTGACCTTGGTAGGATCCATAGCAAGACCGGTATCCGATATGATGTAGCCGAGAAAAGAGGTGGATGTTTGATGGAAATGGCATTTCTCGAGCTTGGCATACAAGTGGTTCTCTCTTAAACGCTGCAGGACTTGTTTGACATGCATAGTATGTTCCGGCATGGATCTGGAAAATATTAATATATCGTCCAGGTATACTATAACATGATGGTCCAGAAGGTCTCTGAAAATGTCGTTGACAAAGTCTTGGAAGACCGCAGGAGCATTACACAATACAAATGGCATGACCAGGTACTCGTAATGCCCGTCGCGAGTATTGAATGCTGTCTTCCATTCGTCTCCTTGTCTGATTCTAACCAGATTATAGGCTCCTCTGAGGTCCAGTTTGGTGAAGATCCTGCCTCCTTGGAGTTTGTCGAATAATTCGGCTATCAACGGAAGGGGGTAGCGATTTTTTATGGTGAGTTTGTTGAGGCCGCGGTAGTCAATGCAGGGTCTGAGGGTTCCGTCCTTTTTTTTGACGAAAAAAAATCCTGCCCCAGCAGGTGATGAAGATTTCTTAATGAACCCCCTCTGGAGATTCTCCTGAATATATGTTCTCATGGCCTGGGTCTCAGGAATAGATAGTGGGTATGACCCTCCTCTGGGAGGTATGGCCCCGGGTAGAAGATCGATAGGACAGTCGTACGTCCGATGTGGCGGAAGTACCTCTGCTTGACGTTTGTCAAAGACATCGTGGAAATCTTCGTATATCCCCGGCAGCTGTACCCTGTCAGGATCCGTGACCTCCAGTCCTGCCACTGCCTTTGGAGCAGACATGCAATGCTCCAAGCAAAAAGAACTCCAACGAAGTGGCGTGGCCTCTGTCCAGTCAATGACTGGATTGTGGATCCGGAGCCACGGAAGTCCCAGGATGATGTTCGAGGAGGGGGTGTGAATGACATCCAAGGTTATAGTCTCGGAGTGAAAGTCGCTAGTCATGATGTTAAGGGGTGTGGTTTGTAAGGAAATGATCGCGGGCTGCAAGGGTCGTCCGTCAATGGCTTCAAGACCTACCGGTCGATCTTTGAGTACCAACGGTATTTTATTCTTGATGGCGAACTGTTGGTCCACGAAGTTTCCCCCTGACCCCGAATCCAGAAAGGCCCGTGTCTGTACTGTGAAGGTCTCACCGGATATGGAGATAGGTAGATAAAACCTCGTAGAGGGTTGAGGAGGAGGAAGAGTTGCAGTACCCAGCGTGATCCTCCTTATACTCACTGGGCTTTGGCGTTTCCCGGCTTCAGTGGACAGTTGAATACCAGGTGGCCGTTATTGCCACAGTAGAGGCATAGTCCCGCTCGTCTTCTTCGTTGCCTCTCGATAGGCGAAAGGCTAGTCCCTCCCAGCTGCATGGGTTCATCTAGGACAGGAGTTGTGGAGAGTAGAGGCCCTATGGTAGACAAAGAAGACGATTGTATACCTCGGGGTGTTTGTTTCTCTCCATCCTTCTCTCTTGGAGGCGCTGATCCATCCGGATGCACAGGTCTATCAGGTTCTCAAGTCCAGCGGGACGATCCAGAGCTGCTAATTCGTCCTTCAACCGTTCGGACAGACCCTGCCAGAAGACTGCAGATAGAGCCACATCGTTCCAGCCGGTCTCGGCCGCCACCGTCCGGAAGTCCACAGCATAACGAGCCACAGTACGGTCTCCCTGAGAAATATTAAGCAGAGTGGATGCAGCCGTAACCTTACGCCCTGGGGTGTCAAACACCCTTCTGAATTCGGTGATGAAGAGAGTGAGGTCAGAGGTCAAATCTGGGCGTTGCTCCCAGATAGGAGAAGCCCATGCCAGAGCGGCGTCAGTCAGCAGGGAGATTATGTACGCGACCTTTGTACGTGAAACCGGAAAGTGAGAGGGCATTAGCTCAAACTGTATGAAGCACTGGTTCAGAAACCCCCGACAACCGCTGGGATCCCCTGCATATCGGTTGGGCGCAGGTAGTCGTGGTTCGGAGGTAGGTGTGATGAGAGCAGGAGTGGCTGCGAGTGGGACGGGGTTGGTGGTAGATACAGTTAAACGTCTAACTTGTTCAGTCAGGGTATCCACGTCTTGTTTAAGTTGGGAAACTAGTTGTTCTTTTAGTGTAAATGATCCGTTAAGTTGCCGGAAGCATTCCTCATGGGTGTCTAAGCGTCGGGCCACCTCAGCGGCGTCCATGTTTGTGAGGCTGAGCATATTGTCACGCTGCGCTCACCACAAACAGGACGGAAGACCGTGGGGCTGAGGTGGGGATAGAAAGACACCGACCCACAACCACGCAGTCCTGTCCGGAATGCGTAGTCCTAGTCGTACCGCGTCGTAGGGTTGGAGAGGTCAGGGTAGTCAGGGTACTTGCCGTATTCCAGGGTTGGAGAGTCCGGGTAGGTAGAGTTTCGTAGCCAAGGTCCTGGGTAATAGAAGGTAGAGTAGTCGAGTAACGAAGCCGGGGTCAAAGCGCTGGAGAGTGTAGAAATCCAAGTAACAGGCAGGGTCAAACAGGTCAGACAAAGTTCAAGACAAAACTAGACAGCAGCGGTGAGCACAATGCATAAACAGGAGTTTATGCTCAGCAATGAAGGACAGGCAGAAGCAGGTATATATATGGGAAGGGTCCAATTACCTTGCAAGGGTGTGCTCTGGTCCACCAATGGTGTCAGTGAGACACTGATCCAAAACAGCTTGTAATTAGGTTTTCTTGATGCTAGGTCTGGTTGCCGAGCAACCCGCGCTCGTGCGCGATGCGCGTCGCGACGTGATGACGTCATGCGGCTTATTCAGCAGGTCTCCGTCTGTGGGAGGCTCTAGTAGCTCCTTCACGTTTTCCTGCCTCCTGGTTGCCGAGCAACCCGTGCGCGTGCGCGATGCGTCTCGCGGAGCTCCGCCATCACGCCGCTGTGCCTGCACTGCCCTGGCAGTGCGTGGGCGCATGACTCTGCCCCGTGGTGCTTCCCTGGGTCGGTCTCCGCGCGGATTAGAGGCAAGTGTGACAGTATCGTACTGAGGGGTTTCCACGTTACTAGCAGAAATGTTTCAAGCACAAAAGATCGCAGAGAACTGGACTTGTTAGCAAGATGAAATGTGCTTCAAGGGAGGTTTTGTCTGCCAGGGGATGCTCCCCTACAGAAAATACCCATAACACCAAGACTTATGGACTTGTGTGTTTGTGCATCACAGACTGTTACACGCTTTCCCTACCAAAAGAAAGAAATGGGGACAGGGCCTCTGAGGCGTCACCAGGGACTCCTGTGCACCCACTCAATGATGAACTGTTGCAGTAAAAAGTGAGGCGTTCCCTGATGCTCTACCTGGGCGTGTGGTACTCATGGAAACAAACAGAGTGGGGGGAGCGAGGGATTAGAAGGTACACGTTATACAAAAAATGTTGCTGGAAATTGATTCAACGGTGAAAGATGCAATAGTAGACCCAGTGCGATGGGGGTGGGACAGGTAATGATAAAATATATTATAAATACTTACACGGCCATGTGTAAGCACAATCCAAAGAGGGTGTCTTTGTGATACAGTATATCCTAGCTCTTCCACAAGTGGGTGTAGGGGGATCACAGTCAGTATTTATAAATAAATAAATACTCACATGACCCAGTGTGAGTAGAGGTGCAGGGCAGATGTCTTTAGGGTTGATTTAACCCGTCCAGGGTAGTAACAGACCGGTCACACAAAGTTACGCCCATACAGGGCTCTGGCCGGACTGCCCTCCTCTGTTGCTTGAGTTCAAGCAGATTACCTCCCCGATTCGGCGGTATAGGGGGATAAGTGAGGCACAATTTCAGTGATAAGTTTAAAAGTTATTTATTTGAATAAAAATGAACATCGTTATCACACTCACATAAAATCAACAGTCTCCCCTGGCTTTTCCGCGTGGCCCAATACAGCAGCAAACCCCTCCGGCCCCGCGTCCGGGGTGCAGAAAGCTGGAACTAATCTGCCCGGCTGCAGATGCGGCTGAAAGGACTGTCTACGGAAGCCTCCGTGGGACAAAACAGGAACAGGATTTGAGCAATGCGTTTCGCTGATTGGACAGCTTCCTCAGGCTCATACAATGACGTGTGGAGGGTCTGATGAGCTTATATAGACCCTCCTTACTGTTTAATTAGTTATTGGGAAAGCTTGTGGGGCATACACACTTCCCTTCAATGAGTACTATCTAACAGATGTTGATTGTTTCCTCCCTAGGTGGTATTGCGTCCATAATTATATGTATATGTTAAAATTGACCTTCTTCTAATGCACATCTATTTCTACTGCACCCTTTTGTTTTTCAGTGCTGTAATTTGTTAAATTAACCCTTTAGGCTCTGGTTCTTCAGCCAATGGGTCATAAATATGTTAAAGTGTTTTAAAATTAAATTCTCCTTCCTCATCTGTATTCAATCCAACTCATTAATAACATTTGGACATATAGTTTATACAATCAGATTAAAAGCAGCAATTTTATACAATTATCATAAAACCTCTTACATTTATTATTTGCATTCTTAAAAGCGATGTTAAAACAATGGGTAGAATTAAATAAATGCCTTATAAATATATTCCTAACCGTTTCTAAAATTAATACGCGGATATTCTTGGATCTTAGTTGACTCAAATGGATACCACATAGGTACATATTAAAAAATATCAATATACATATAGTATAAATATATATGCCAAAAAATGAAGATGCAATGTTACTGCAAAGAGAAGAAGGGGGAATGGAAGGGGAGGGAGGGGGGGAGGGTGGAATGGAGGGGGGGGGGAAGGGAGGGGGGAGAGTGGCCAGGGGGGAGGTGAGGGAAAAGGGAAGTGGAGAACAAGGGAAAGCATTAGTACTTAATAAAATCAAATTTAAAAGTGCCTTAGTTCCAATAGATAAAATTAAGTCAGGTTTAATTCAAATCTGGTGTTGCAAATATCAGACATGTTCATATAAATGCTGAGATGTCCAAATCGACATTGAGGCCGTTTGGTGTTAAAGTTTTAAGTTGATAGATCCAGAACGTTTCTCTTTGTCTTAAACGCCTGAGTCTGTCACCACCTCTCCAATTCTCAGTGACCAGCTCTATTCCCCTATAGAGCAGGCCCGATGGGTCTCCCCCATGGGCTACACTAAAGTGTATAGGTACACTATGGGTCGTTAGGCCTCTTCTAATGTTGCCTATGTGCTCCAGTATGCGGACTCTAAGACTTCTTGAGGTCCGGCCAACATACTGGAGTCCACACGGGCATTCAAGCAGATACACCACAAATGTAGTCCTACAATTTATGAGTTGCTTAGTTTTGTAAACTTCTTTAGTGATGTTTGAACTAAAATGTAGTGTCTCTTTACCTGTATGCTTGCAGGCTTTGCAGTCAAAACATTTTAAAAAAACCTATTGGTTTTGTTAGCCAGCTTTCTTTCTGGGTCTTTGCCTATTTCCTAAATGTGCTTGGAACTAGTTTGTTTTTAATATTATCTGCTTTCTTAAAAATGACCCTGGGTGCCTCCGGTAGGTGGTCCCTTAAATCCGTATCCTTACACAGAACATGCCAATGTTTTGTTAAGATTCTTTTGATTTTATGGGCTTCGTCATTAAACTTCGTGACAAAGGGTACTACATAATCTGTCTTATCCTTCTTTTGTTTGGGCACCAACAGTTCGTCCTTACTAAGTTGTGAAGCTTTAGACAAAGCATTCTCAATTACTTCTGTCCTATAATGTCTTTCTTCAAACTTAGTTTTCAGGGTAACAGCCTGCTCCTTGAATTTCTCCAAATCTGAGCAATTGCGCCTAATGCGTCGAAATTGCCCATAGGGTACGTTATTCAGCCATTTTTGGTGGTGGCAGCTGTTATTTAAGAGAAAATTGTTAGCATCAACCTCCTTGAAATACGTCTTGGTTTTAATTGTGTTATCTTCAATATATATTGTTAGATCAAGGAAGTTGATGCTATCAGTGCTCATCTCTGATGTGAAGGTGAGGTTAACATTGTTGACATTGATGTGATTTAAAAAGAGGTTGAGGTCCTCTTCACTCCCCTCCCAGATGATGAGCACATCATCGATATATCTCTTCCACAGGACCAGATTTGCTCCATAGGGGTTGCCGGCCCAAATGTTTTGCTCCTCCCAGTGTGCCATAAAAATGTTGGCATAGCTTGGAGCAAATCTGGTCCCCATTGCGGTGCCACACTTTTGTAAAAACATAGACCCATCAAACCAGAACAGATTGTGTGTTAAAATAAATCTTATCCCGTCTATCAAAAAACGTTTCTGTTCTTGTGGGATCAAAGGGTCGCTTTCCAGTGCAGAAGCTACCGCTGTACATCCGTCTATGTGTCTGATCGAAGTATACAAAGAGGTGACATCACAGGTTACCAGCCTGTAGTTTTCCCGCCATTGTACAGTAGATAAAGTATTCAAAACCTGCAATGTATCCCTTAGATATGATTTTGCATTTGTGGCATACTTTTGCAGGTACAAGTCTACGTACTCCGAGAAGTTCTGTGTTAGGGACCCTATGCCCGAAATGATGGGCCTCCCCAGAGGTTTTTGACGTTTTTTATGAATCTTGGGCAAGAAGTAGAACACCGGTTTTATTGGATCTGGTCTTAACAAATAGGTGAACTCCTTCTCACCCAATATTCCTAGGTCTTTTGCCTCACGTAGGATAGTTGTAAGTTCTTCTTTATAGGCTACCGAGGGGTCATGTACTAGTTTTTCATAGGTTGTTGAATCACTGAGAATACGTTGTGATTCTGAATAGTAATAGCTAGTATCCATTACGACAACCCCCCCTCCTTTGTCTGCGGGTTTTATTGTAATGCTACTGTCATCGGTCAGGGTTTTTAATGCCTGTCTTTCCTCTCTGTTCATATTACCTCGATGTCTATTCTCCTTCTTAACTAGTTGTTCAAAGTCATCCATAATTAATCTATTAAAGACCTCTAGGTATTGGCCTTTACAGTGACTCGGATAAAAACTTGATTTGTTCTTTAAGTTCGAATGCACAAAATTGTCCTGTTTAGGTGAGTCAACCATGCTGCTATCTATTGTTGATACTGACTCCCCTCTGACATTACTCATGGTGCTTTTGTTTAGGAAAAAACGTTTAATAGTTAACTGACGTAAATATTTATGTGCGTCTATGAAGAGGTCGAAGCCGCTCGGGCCTTGTGAAGGCGCGAAGTTCAATCCTTTGGCTAAAACTCTCGTCTGTGCTTCATCTAACGTTTTGGAACTTAAGTTAAAAACACTACTCAGTGTGCTGGTCTTTTCCCTATGTTTCCTTCCTCCCCTTTTCCCTCTCTGCCTCTTTTCTTTCCCTTCCCCTCTGACGTTCCTGACACCCCTGGGTCGTCTAGGCAAGAGAACCTGTTCTGTATCTCTATTGGTGACTGGGGTGCCTGATCTAAAAAAGAAACCCCCGTCTTATTTCTGTCTGTTCTCTCCCAGATGGGGCTTTTATGTGCGGCATATTCATCCCTCCTATCTCTGTAGCCTCTTCTATCTTTCCTATCATCATGTCTCTCTCTAGATCTTTCTTCCCTCGATCTCCTAGGCGATCTGTCTCTCCTGGGAGAACGTTCCCATCTTGGAGAACGTTCTCGTCTGGGTGAGTGCTCTCGTCTATCCCGTCAGTCATCCCTAGGATATCTATGTAACGGGTATTCCACCTCACCCAATCTCATATGTAGTGTGGGTGAGTAGAACATGTGGTGTTACCGGTGTGGTGCGTATACCTGCAGGCTCACAGGAGGTCTGAGCCTCCGCTAATGAGAGCCTGGGGTGAATCCTCTGGAACGGATCTTCGTTTACAGCGCCTCCACCTATGTAGGATTCTAGGGAAGTGTAGAATGACCCTACATAGGAACCCAATAAGAAACTACACACACAGTGATTATATATAACTAAGGGCTTTACTACGAACATAGAGAATATCATAATCCATTACATAACATCATAACCTGTGTCCCTCTCACGAGGAGACACTACCCGTGGTGACGTCTCGCAGGACGATTCCCCGACACCGGGTGATCCCACCCAGTGTCCCAAGAACCCCACCCAATGTCCCGTACTCCTACAGAGATAGTCACTGGGTGACTGCGCAGTCACTAAAACCTCTAGGCCTGTTGGTGCACATATAATATTGATACCTTCCGAGCACTCCGATGCTCGGGCCTGCAACACTCTTCTCAAAGGGTCAGACGTCCGTCTGATCCTTTCCAGGTATTCTGCTGGTGGACCCCAACGAGGGTCCCACCGCTCCACGGGAACTGCAACCGATCACGGCAACACCAACCGCATGGGAACAGCAACTGCCGTTATCAGCTTTCTGCCTAACTACTTCTAGAGTGACAGCAACCCTAACCTAGGGCCTGTCCCTGAGGAACCGCAACCTGGGATGGCTTGGGGAAAACTCCTAGGGCCTGTGGAACATTAACCTGCCCCCCTTCCCCTAGCTACCCAGTCTCAACTGTAACTGCTAATCCTAACAGCCTAACGCACCTGCAGCCAACACTCAGCTCACACTGTCAGCCTGCAGGGATCCACACACACTTCACACACACTGCACGCACTGCGCCCAGCACATGCAGCGACACACACACAGACAGCTGCAATCACACACAGCCACCTGGATCCCGTAGCAATCCACTACTAGCACACTGTGCCTATTTGCCAGTGCCCACAGCCCTCTCCGCTGTGGCACTGCCAAACCTGCACCTTACACACACTAAGGGTGACCTCCCTATCTAGGGCCGTCCCTTATCAGTTACCCACTAACCTGGTGGGGAGTTGGGGCCTACCTGGAGGGTGAGGGTACCTATCAGGATGCAGGAGCTGCACTCACTCCCCGCATCCTTCCTTCCCCTTCAGCTCCTCTGCTCCAACTGACAAACGTGCTGCAGCCCAAACAATGTATCTCTTTCCTCCAGGCCTTCCTAAGCCCTATTGGCTCCTATCAAGCACCTGGTGCCTGCCTCGCTATGCCTCATGGGAATTGTAGTCCCGAGGCCCCTACAATAACATTGAGGCCGCGTGCGTGCCTTCCCTCTGCCTACACAAACCTGTAATGGCCGCCGCAACCTCTCACTAACTTCCCCTACTCTCGCGCGACTCTCCTGCGCCTTCCCTGCCCTCACGCAACTGTTCCCTGGCTCTAGGGTTCTCCCTGCGCATGCGCGACTCTGCCCTGTCTCTCGCAGCCTCCCTGCGCATGCGCGAGCTAACTGGGCCGCCGGGGACTCACTGCGCATGCGCGAGTTGAAGCGCAATGGAGGCGCCCTATCCGCCCGGCTCCGGGAGCGCCGGGAGCCCTGAGATGCGCATGCGGCCTTGGCAACCGGCCGCACGCGTCCCCGGCAACCCCCGAGCCGGGACCTGACCGCCCTCTCCCCTGCCACTGCCGAACGGAGCCGCCATTGGACGCGGCGGCCCCCGCGATCGGCAGTCAGGTGAGGAGGGTGCGGTAGCGCTGGGGAGACCTGGCTACACTCTCCCCCTGGTGGAAAAACCAACGTCCTCACTTGGAGAACGCCATACCCTGACATAAGGTTACACAATAAAATACGGCATGTCATATTTGTTACAATTATCAGGTCGACTTTACACCTCAGATTACATAGTACATCACACTCAATAATACCCGAGACTGGCTGAGACCACTTGTGGGGTGCCCCTACCAGATCAGATGGGGGTACCTCACTTTTGCGTCCGTGAGCCTCCCCCAGTAAAATTTCTTGGAGAGCACACTCTAAGGCGACAGTTTCTGGCTCTTCGCTACTTCCTCCCCCTGGTGGAAGGAGTAGCCCAGTGTCTCTGAAGCAGACCTTTACCCGGTCATCCGCGGCAGGGATGCGGTAGACCAGGAGGCCAGGACCTTTCCCGCGGTCCACCACCTGGCGAATGGCACGCTCCTTTTTGGGCGTAAAGGAGGCCAGTCTCCCTGGATCGTCCTTTACACAGTCCTTGTCCCTACGGACTTGTGAGGCTTCCACTGAGAAGCGAGCACTGGGAAATGTCTCGGTTTCACCTGGCAGGGGGGAAAAAGTAGACACCTTACCCCTGCGGTGAATCACGGGGGCCAACAGGTCCTCGGGGACGCTGTCAGTTCCCACCTTGGTGGTATCGGGACCTGCCCCTGGCACTTCTGGGGCAGTCCACTTACGCGCTGAAAACTCGGGAGCGTTGGATCCTAGTCCTGGGACCACTTGTGTCGGAGCACACGGGCTCACACTCCGCTCAGGAACCGTAGCTTTGGCCTTCTTCACGGCCACCTCCATCGGAGTCGGTGGGGAACAAGGGGGTTCCTTACTACTCTGCTGGCTGACGATGGGCTTCCCATCTTCCGGAAGGATCGACGGTAGACACTGGTCCACTCTCTTCTCTGGACAGCTACCTTCTAATGAGGACACCTCCGCCAGGACGCGATGAAGAGGGGAGCCCTTCGCCCGGGCGACCAGACTTAAGGAGCCATCTAGCTCCGTGGTCACCTGGAGGCTCACCCCCGACACCCCTGGGGCAGTCGACTCACCCTTGTCGGCGTTAGGTACTGGTCCCCATTCTAGGACCGATGGTACCTCTGTAGTAGGTCGGACTGACCATTGTAGGGCACACGGGCCCACAGCCGGGTCCGCAACATCGGGACACACTTCCTCTAGGGCACACGGGCCCACAGCAGGCTCTGCATTCGCCGAGATAGTGTGTTCCTTGGTGTCACTGAAGTGGTCCGCCGGCAGGCGCATCACCACAAGTGACGGGTCGCTGGATTCACTAGAAGAAGGTGGGGGTATATACACCTTACCCTGTGATTCCTCTGTCTCACTGCTGGGGTGGTTCGCCGGTAGGCGCATCGCCACCGATGGGGATTCAACCTTGTCCGCTGGCAACATCACGATCGGATCCTCCGCCAACGTGTTGCTCGGCTCCAGGATGGGCTGATCCGGGTTCTGTGGTTCCTGCTCAGGAACCAGGTCTAGAAGGTTCACTTGGGCGCACTGGCCCTCCGAAATGTCTATGAGAAAGGTAGATGGGTTAGTTATACTGACCGGCTCTTCAGGCTGGGGCACAATAGGTTTTAAGAACCAGGCACCGCAATCTTCACATTGAGGCTCCCACGCCAATGCCGCTCTAGAACAGTCACATGTAGGGCTAAAATACTGTATGCTCAGTTCTCCATCCACAGTGCCGGTCTTGAAATCCAGCGGTAGCTGAAATAGGTCGGCTCCTTGGACATAAGCTTTTTGCAGGCAAGTGCACATTAATGTAAGGGCTTTCACTCCTGGCGCGTGCCAGGCCACATACACATTGGGGTGTACTCCCTTACAGTCTGTTTCATCATCATTATCAGAAAACCAAGAGTCTATTTCATTTAGGTCGGCCACAGTGCCCTCTTCCTCGGGCTGTCCTGTAGCCGCCAACGGCACTGGTCGCAGAGTCGGTATCCTGCAGCAGCCACACATGCGTCCCCAGGCCAATTTACAAAAGGAGCAGTCACCGTTGTTACAGAAACATTCCCGGCACCCATCCTCGTTCGCGTCTTCCAACCGCCCCTTTATCAGGCACGTCAAAACACCAAAGTTCATACTACCCGACGGACTCAATGATTCGATCATACACGGGCACAACAAAAAGGATACGGCCCCGGCCTTCGTCGGCCAGAGTCCATATGACGGCGAGCAATTTTCTTTGCCCCCAGTACTTTCTTTGATGGAGACAGCAGTTACGGATGAAGGCTCACAGTGCTTGCTCCCCCTGGTGGAATCTGAAGGAGGGGCAGCACACTCTTTCATTGAGTGACTCTGGCTCGGCACAGAGTTATTCAGTTGGCGGGGGCGGGGCTTAGGATTTCCCGCCAAGCTCGGACAGTTTGCAACATTTTCCCGCGCGGGCGGGAAATCAGCACGTGACTTCTTCATGGCGAACAAAAATAGCACAATTTAGAAAAATGAAAACAGGGCACCCCAGGTCTATCTCAGCAGCGCCTCCAAATGTAACGGGTATTCCACCCCACCCAATCTCATATGTAGTGTGGGTGAGTAGAACATGTGGTGTTACCGGTGTGGTGCGTATACCTGCAGGCTCACAGGAGGTCTGAGCCTCCGCTAATGAGAGCCTGGGGTGAATCCTCTGGAACGGATCTTCGTTTACAGCGCCTCCACCTATGTAGGATTCTAGGGAAGTGTAGAATGACCCTACATAGGAACCCAATAAGAAACTACACACACAGTGATTATATATAACTAAGGGCTTTACTACGAACATAGAGAATATCATAATCCATTACATAACATCATAACCTGTGTCCCTCTCACGAGGAGACACTACCCGTGGTGACGTCTCGCAGGACGATTCCCCGACACCGGGTGATCCCACCCAGTGTCCCAAGAACCCCACCCAATGTCCCGTACTCCTACAGAGATAGTCACTGGGTGACTGCGCAGTCACTAAAACCTCTAGGCCTGTTGGTGCACATATAATATTGATACCTTCCGAGCACTCCGATGCTCGGGCCTGCAACACTCTTCTCAAAGGGTCAGACGTCCATTTGATCCTTTCCAGGTATTCTGCCGGTGGACCCCAACGAGGGTCCCACCGCTCCACGGGAACTGCAACCGATCACGGCAACACCAACCGCATGGGAACAGCAACCGCCGTTATCAGCTTTCTGCCTAACTACTTCTAGAGTGACAGCAACCCTAACCTAGGGCCTGTCCCTGAGGAACCGCAACCTGGGATGGCTTGGGGAAAACTCCTAGGGCCTGTGGAACATTAACCTGCCCCCCTTCCCCTAGCTACCCAGTCTCAACTGTAACTGCTAATCCTAACAGCCTAACGCACCTGCAGCCAACACTCAGCTCACACTGTCAGCCTGCAGGGATCCACACACACTTCACACACACTGCACGCACTGCGCCCAGCACATGCAGCGACACACACACAGACAGCTGCAATCACACACAGCCACCTGGATCCCGTAGCAATCCACTACTAGCACACTGTGCCTATTTGCCAGTGCCCACAGCCCTCTCCGCTGTGGCACTGCCAAACCTGCACCTTACACACACTAAGGGTGACCTCCCTATCTAGGGCCGTCCCTTATCAGTTACCCACTAACCTGGTGGGGAGTTGGGGCCTACCTGGAGGGTGAGGGTACCTATCAGGATGCAGGAGCTGCACTCACTCCCCGCATCCTTCCTTCCCCTTCAGCTCCTCTGCTCCAACTGACAAACGTGCTGCAGCCCAAACAATGTATCTCTTTCCTCCAGGCCTTCCTAAGCCCTATTGGCTCCTATCAAGCACCTGGTGCCTGCCTCGCTATGCCTCATGGGAATTGTAGTCCCGAGGCCCCTACAATAACATTGAGGCCGCGTGCGTGCCTTCCCTCTGCCTACACAAACCTGTAATGGCCGCCGCAACCTCTCACTAACTTCCCCTACTCTCGCGCGACTCTCCTGCGCCTTCCCTGCCCTCACGCAACTGTTCCCTGGCTCTAGGGTTCTCCCTGCGCATGCGCGACTCTGCCCTGTCTCTCGCAGCCTCCCTGCGCATGCGCGAGCTAACTGGGCCGCCGGGGACTCACTGCGCATGCGCGAGTTGAAGCGCAATGGAGGCGCCCTATCCGCCCGGCTCCGGGAGCGCCGGGAGCCCTGAGATGCGCGTGTGGCCTTGGCAACCGGCCGCACGCGTCCCCGGCAACCCCCGAGCCGGGACCTGACCGCCCTCTCCCCTGCCACTGCCGAACGGAGCCGCCATTGGACGCGGCGGCCCCCGCGATCGGCAGTCAGGTGAGGAGGGTGCGGTAGCGCTGGGGAGACCTGGCTACATCTATAATCCCTATTCTGGTGATGTTGGTCATATCCTTGTCTATAGTAATAGTCCGTGTGCTTTTTCTCTGTCTCCCTTCTATATTCCCTGTCTGGTCTGGGAAACCCTCCCGACTTGTAGCTTGTATTTGAATGTTTGTCTTTACTTTTTTCCTTGTTTTGGTATTGGGATTTTGGCACTATTACTTCTTTCTCTCTTCTCACTTCCTTTTCCTCTAAATTCTTAGGGGCTAAAGTACTTGTGTTCTTAGTCGGACTCTTTTTAGGTGGATAAAGAGATGTTTTCTTATCCCTCCCTACCATTGAACTGCTTCTATCCCTTTTATTCTGTTCTCTTGTTACAGATTTATCCCACTTCCTCTGCTTCCCTTCTTTATAGTCCTCCTCATCCCGTATGAATTTTTTGTTTTTGTTTATGAGGATATTCCTCTCTAGGGTATCTAATTCATCGGATAGTTTTTTATTTAGTGTGTTGAAGGACGGACAATCCATGAGTGGCTCTAATGTGGTTTTTATTGCATCAATTTCTGAGTCTAGGTTTCTTAGAGTTATGTTATGATGTGATATTAGTAAATTCATCAGATCTATACTGCAAGTGTCGAGTATTTTTTCCCACATACATGCGTGTTCGATTTCTGATAGTTCAAATGAGGCCGGCTTGTATACTCTAAGGCCTCTTGGAATTCTTGAGACCCTAAGATATTCCTCTAGGTAAGAGCGGTCTAAAAGAATGCGTAGTTCTTTCTTCATTAATTTATCCAATTTTTCCAATTCTGTCTTGATTATGTCTGCGGCATTGATTTCCTCTTTGATACTTAGTTTACTCTCCATATCATTACTCCTGAGTGCCCTTTTCTCAAACACACTCATGAAATTACAGAAAAGATACTCCATTGTGTGTGTCTCCTGAAGAAGAAAAAGGAGTTACACATGTACTTTCTAGCCCTCACAAAATGGCGGTTACGCCCTGAAAGGGAACCCGCATGGTTGCTGGACTTTAGCTCACAAAATGGCGGTTTCAGAGAACTGGGAGCCGCATGGTCTGCCAACTACCTCAAAACGGCGGTTCCCGCCGATACCAGGGAAGCCGCATGGTGTTTTGCAAAAGTGCAAGCTTTTGCTGCTACAGTTTGCAAAAAAACAGCGCGCACAGCCGAAACTCCGCCCCCTTCCTTGCTGCTGATTGGACTACAATGTTCACCAGGGGGAGGAGCTGGGTGTGCCCAAATGGAGCAAACAGGATGTGAGGAGCCAGATACATTTCCACTTCAACCCCAGTAGTTGTGTCTGCAAAGCTGCCTTACTTGCTCCACTATGGAAGAACGTGGCCAAGTATATGAACTGACCGGAGGAGTCCTGGTGATTAAGCACCCCGATGACACTCTCTTACTAGGAGTTTGCCCGCTGTGCGACTATCCAGGCGGACAGCTCCAGGAGATGGGGAGCTGCCCGGTCTGCCGAGTACCTCATCTGAGGCCTAGACCTGAAGAGAAGTTACGGCCTTAATCTGAGCACAGAGGAGCTGCGGATGCTCTACTCCTTGGTGCACAACCTGACTGCCTTGGCTCTACTCAATGCCACCCCACCACCGGAGCGGTCCCTTACCGTGTCCGGTGTGACACCTATGCCGAGTAGCCAGCCGTCTGAGTCCCGTGGAGACGCTCCACCACCATACTGTGAGGTGCATTCTACTGCTGCTCCGGTAAGCTGCTCCAAGATGGAGGAATCCGTGGAGGTGAGTGCTGTCAGTGAGTCGGAGGACAAGGCCGATGACATGCCCGAAGTACCAACCGAGACTTTCTACGTACCCAAGCCTGCTACGGAGCTGCAGTTTCCGGTAGTCATCACCAGAGACCTTCGGGAGATCCACTACGCTGACCCGCGCTGGGACCAAGCCCGCGTTAGAGCTGCAGCCTTTGTGAAAGCTGCGAAAAACACTACGATGCTCTGAGGATGCAGGAGCAATTTCCTTGCGAAGTGCCGGCCGGCACCACCTCAGATGTCGCTCAGATTACGGCCCACCACTGGGAGACAAGAAGGCCGCCAAGCCGTCCGGTCGGACGGGCTTACCTTACCTGCCACCGCTGCCGTTGCGGTGAGTGACCGGTCCGCTGTGGACCCCTTCCTTTTTCGTTGCAGGGAGTGGAAGGAAGCGACTCTCAATGCCACTGCCTTGGATTAAGCCCGATTCCTTAAGGCTAAAGCTCGCGGCCAATTGAGTCTTTCTGGAACTGTGGACGTTTCTATTGCTCCTCCAGGGGAGACACTCAAGAGTTTCCTCTCCAGAGACTGTAGTATGTCCCCAGTTGCCTCAGCCACTGTCCAATCTACCCCTTCTCTCCCCCCGTTCAATACCACTACCAGTCCTAGCGTAAGACCCCTGACTCCAAGACGCTTATCCCCGGTGAGTTCCGTGGCCCCAAAAGTACTATCAACCGTGATGATATGCATGTTGTATTGGTTAAATCTGTACCATGGGGGGACCGGGTGGAACAGGAGAAAAAGCCCTCGACAGAGTCAGTGCAGAAAGGGTCAGTTAGGAGTCATTTGTAATTAGTTAAGGAAGAGTGTGTGGAACCCCCATTATGGGAAGGGTCAGTGTTTTGGGTGTTACCTGGCACAGACAGAGAGAAGGGCTTAATGAAATACAGCCGAGCAGAGAGAGTACTAGTACATAGGTTCCGTAAAATGGGATATGAGTGTCCATATCTCCCCGAGAATCTTATGCGGAGTGCCGAGGAACACAGGATGGAGTGGGTGGAGGAGGCTATAGTAGCACACTTAGCCAATACTGCTAGAGACTCCAGGTATCATGACTTTGATAGGGCAAAACACCTACTCAGGTTATGGGTAGTGGGCTGCAACATACACATAGACAGGGTGGATTTTTCTTTGCGTTATACATATGAGCACTAAAGGGACGTATAGAGTTTGTGTAAGTTAATTTTATGTAATTAATGAAACGTGTTGTGCTATATGTGTATATATATTTATTATAGACGTACATGCATTTCCTCTATGCGCTATGGTTACAGTGCATAGTATCAATCTCTATATAATCTTGTGCCATATGCAATTGGTTTTATTATAATTAATATCCATGTTCTTGCTTATTATGTATAGGTGAATCCATGGCAACATCATAACTCATTAATGCCTAACGTCACATTATATGGTATGTTTATGTATACTTCTGCTGTGTGACTTGTGACCCTTTAGTTCCACATAAATGCTTTTTTGCACAAATGTGTTTTTAAATAGTAGAAGGTGTAGTATATTGTGAACCAATATTGGACTTCGTCCACAGGTTTTACATTGCGCTGCGCACATGCGCAGTATACATTGGGCAGCAGTGTATCACATTTGTGAGTACACTGGCCCTTTAAGGCGCATACGAGCAGCTATAGTTGAATTGGGGTGCTAGGACTGCTGTGCTAACCCCATGGATGTTTGCATAGATACAGCAACATGTTTGTGGGTTGTTGGATAGCTTTGAACCTTTTATTCACCAATATACAGGCAATCCTATTGTATTACATAGCGCTCGTGTTGCGCATGCACAGTAGACCCTGATAGGATTGAATGAGCCTTGTGGGCACCCATAGTACACCAGCACTGTTTTTTACTTCTTACACAAGATGGTGGTGCGTTCCAGCATAGGGCTGCGGTCCACAGCAGGTACTAATACAAGGTTTTGGAGGTTTTTTTGCTTTCATACACAGGTGAGCATGATTATTTATCACTTTGGTGTAATAGATGTGGGTATATAAGGGTATACACTAGCATTCACACACTGCACGTCCCTGAGGAAGGTCACTGTATGATGACCGAAACGTTGGATGCAGTGCCTATGTATTTGTCTTGAATACATCTACTTTGGATTTCCCTGACTGTGTGCTGTCTCGTTTTTCCTGGATCCCCATCTGGTAAAAAAAAAAATCTGTGTATGTGCATATATGGGATAAGCATCAGTGAATAATCTGTTTTCAGTGTGCCAACTGCTTTCTATTTTTCCTATACATCTTATATGAGTTGGGCACCTGCCAGTTATACTATTAATAATCCTCCAAACGGAGTTTATAATGTTTTGTCCATTATTTTTGGCCTGAACTGTGGACATTTTTTCAAGTATTGGCCTTTTTAATTGAATGTTGATGTGTTACGCATAAAGGACACAATATGGAGGAATTTGCTGATACTTTTGGAGTGTTTTCTTCTATCTCTGAGTCTGCCAGCTTCAGTGAAGCTGAGATTTCTAAAATCCGCTATACTGAATCCTTTGAGTCTGTACTGGGACCTGAGAAGGCTGTTGATGTGTTTAACGACTTGATTAAATTAAAGAAAAGGGAAGTAGATTACTACCTACACGGAGTTACGTTATCACACTACCACAAAGAGAAATTATTACCTCGTGGTTTCAGAATCAAGAACCAGCCCACTATAGGCAGAACAGACCCTGAATTCTGTAAGCGTTGGATTGCTATACTCAACAAATGTTCGTTTGACTTGGTTATACTTGTCATAGACCAGTCTAGAAAAGAAATACTAAAAATAAAGAAAGCGATAGATGCTATAAACTCCAAACATGGGGAGACCTTGGAGGCAGATACGACAACAAATTGGATTGACAAAATGCAAACTTCAATTGACGCATACAGGAGTAATCTAGTAAAATATAAGAGGGAAAAACTGAAGATTGTAGAGTCTGACTACAAAGACAGGAAAGTGTATAGGTGGTTGCTTGGTTTGAATGATTTACCTACAGGAGTGCAGGGTCGGCAGCGTGGACAATCGCGGAGAAGGGTGGCGGATACACAAAATCTGGGTATAATACAAGCGATACTGAGTTATCAGATGCCACAGATACCACTACAATGTGTACAAAAATTATCAAATAGTGGCGCTCAGTGTATATGGTTTAAATAAACATCAAATAAACCCACAGTGTAATACATAAAATAAGATAATTCGTAGTGATACTTATACAACCACATGTGATATATGCCGCTGTGACTTGATGCAGGCCTGCTCTTTCAATCCTCTTGGACAAGTGAAGGGTGAAAATCATCAAGAAGCGCAAATCATGTGGAATACAAAAGAAAACAAACAAACTTATGGTGCAGTATTGTGTGAATTTGGTGTGTTAAATGGCACGGTTAAATGTTCAGAATACTCACAAACGTGAGAGGTAAATAGGCATGTAAAGGTTTCTTTAACCCGTGAGATGTAGCCTAGTATTCAGATAGGAACCCCCCTCTCGTAATCTGGTACACTTTGACGATCGGGTACACTTTAACCAGGGGCCCTTAGGAATAAAATGAACCGGACATAGTGCAGACTGTACACAAAAGATTTATAAAAGCAAGCAAAATCCAATCAACTCACATGGTGATGGAAATAAACAGGCGTATAGATCACAGTGTGGATCTCTGCAGACCGGAAGAGTGGTGTCTCGACTGTTCCTCTGTTCTGGTATGCGTGTCACGGATGCGTCTCACCGAAGACCAGAAGTGACGTCATCCGCTTCCAGAGGCTCCGGTTTCGTCTTAGGGCATCACTCTACGCGTTTCACCTTGTAGGTTTCTTCAGGAGTGATATTGCATGGTGGGTAAACAGTATAAATACCCTAACCTCTACTCTCATAGGTGGGGAGTAAATTGGATAATCGAACAATTTAATTGTAATTGAGATAGCCAAATGTTGCAGATGTAGACAATAATGAATACATTTAATGAACATATCATATTAAAAATCAGTTAAAAAACATGTTTATACAATAAAAGAACATGTTTATACAATAAAAATGGCATTAAATGGCCATAGGTAAAATAGCCTTAGCTGTAATCAAAGTTAAATCTATTGCATCTGACATATGCAAAGACCCAAAAATCTAAAGTGCATGTTTAACCTTAAAAACTATCACTAAAATTACTAATATATACACGACGCAAATCTAGTGGAAAGAACAAAAGCAGAGAAACATAATTAGTTGACAAAGCAGAAACGATATTATTCAATGATATAAATTGTTATAAAAATGGTTTAAGATCAAATTCTAGATTTAAACCTGAAGGTGCTAGTGTGTTTAACTCAAACATCCAGAATGATTCTCTTTTAAGAAGGGCTACATTCCTATTGCCACCTCTCCAATTAGGCATGACTTGTTCAATGGCTTTGAATGTTAACCCTTTGGGATCTGAGTTATGCATCAATAAAAAGTGATTAGAAACACTGTGTGTTGAAATTTTCCTTTTTATATTACTAATGTGTTCTAATATTCTAGTTCTAAGGGGGCTGATCGTTTTGCCTATATATTGTAACCCACATGTGCATTCAATAAGGTAGATGACAAAATTTGATCTACAATTCAAATGTTGCTGAATGTTGTATTTTTTATGTGTCACATGTGATTGAAAGCTGATAATATCCTTAGAACTAAACTTACATGCAGTGCACATTCTACAGGTGTAAAATCCCTTAGGGGGGTCCAACCAAACAGAGCGAGTTTTTGCAGTACCCTTTCTAAGGGCACTAGGGGCCACTATGCTCTTAATATTAGGAGCTTTTCTATACACCATTTTAACTCTTTCGGGTAAGTGTTGGCCCAAAATAGGGTCATTTTTTAAAATGGACCAATGTGAATTGAGAATGTTATTAATCTTATGTGCATCCCTATTATATTGCGTGATGAATGGTACATTTATCACATCACTTAATGTATTTTTGGCTGCGAGGATAAGCATGGTTTCCCTTGGTGTATTCATTGCTTTAACCCAAGCTTTTCTAACCACATCATCTTTATATTTTCTCTCAGCAAACCTCTTGGTCAATACCATGGATTGTTCCTTGAAAATTGTATTGTCAGAACAGTTTCTTTTAATTCTACGGTATTGGCTGTAGGGGATATTTGCAATCCACTTATTTAGATGACAACTGGATTGTAAAATATAATTATTTGCATCAACTTCTTTAAAGAAATTTTTTGTTTTGATGCTATTTCCCTCCAGATAGATGGTAAGATCCAAGAAGTTTATGCTGGAAGAACTGATGGAAGATGTAAATTTAAGATTTAATTCATTATTATTAAGGTACAAGAGGAATAGATCAAGGTCCTCTGGTGTACCCTTCCATATAAAGATGATGTCATCTATATAGCGCCGCCATGTGACCAAATTTGCGTCCAGACCTATCCAAGACCATATATATTGATCTTCCCACATGGCCATCAAAAGATTGGCATAGCTGGGCGCAAATTTGGTCCCCATGGCGGTCCCACACAGCTGTAAAAAGAACTCCTCACAAAACCAGAAAAAGTTTTTCTTCAAGACAAATTCAATACATGTAATCAAAAAATCAATTTGAACTTCTGGAATGGTACCTTCCTGTTCTAAAAAATACCTAACAGCCCTACATCCATCTTTATGTATAATTGATGTATATAGTGCTGTAACATCAGTTGTGATCAATAGATAGTGTTCTTGCCATTGGATATCTCTAAGTAATAGAATTACATCTGTTGTGTCCTTCAAGTAGGATCTTTGTTTTTTAACAACATTTTGTAAATAACTATCCAAATATTCTGATAAATTGGCTGTCAGAGACCCTATTCCGGAAATAATTGGTCTCCCAGGTGGGTGTGTAGGATTTTTATGAATCTTTGGTAGGAAGTAGAAGACGGGGAACACTGGGTCCTCTATGTTTAGAAATTGGAATTCATGATCTTCCAGTATTCCCCGTCTTCTACCATCCTCTAGGAGAGATTGTAATTCTTTTTTGAAGAGAGATGTGGGGTTAGATTTTAATTTCTGATATGTATCAGTATCTCCCAGAATCCTATTGGACTCCTTCATGTCATATTCATGATCCATGATAACCACACCCCCTCCCTTATCCGCTGGTTTTATAACTATTGTTTTATCCAATGACAGTTCCTCTAATGCTATTTTTTCCTCTTTAGTTAAATTGGAGTGTTGTTTTGTCTTATTAGTGGTTAGGGCCTCTAAATCTTTAGTCACCAACTGAAAAAAGACATCTACTGTAGATGGTTTCCTTTAGCAAATTTTGGAAAAAACTGGGACTTGGGCTTAAATTTAGAATGAACAAAGTCTGTTGTAATAGACTTTGAGGTAGAAGGTCTTTCTATGCTATCACTACATGTATTGGTCCAATTTCTGGTTTCTGCTTCTTTCCCTAAAAAGAATCTCTTGAGTGTGAGAGACCTCAAAATTTTTTGTGCATCTACATAAAGA
Source organism: Ascaphus truei (assembly GCF_040206685.1). Classification (NCBI taxonomy): domain Eukaryota; kingdom Metazoa; phylum Chordata; class Amphibia; order Anura; family Ascaphidae; genus Ascaphus; species Ascaphus truei. Next base: position 549,067,636 of record NC_134483.1, read on the forward strand.
CCAAATTTATTTGGTCCAATGGTGGGAGCAAAAGTAAGTCCCTTACCTATAACTTTATTTTGACATTTAGTAAGAGTTTTGGTGCTTAGATTAAAAATATTTTTATCTTGTATGTTTAATACATTTTTCTTGTTTTTCCGTAGTCTGCCCCCTCGTCTCCCTCGGACATGCGTCTTTTGTTTTGTTTTTTGTTTATATTTGGAGTTGTCAGGGGGTGAAATGGGTTCCTGGTCTCCCATGAACTCATACACCCCCTTTGTTCCAAAAAAAGGGGCTGTTCTTTCTGTTGCTCAGTGGTTGGATTCTCTTTATTGGAGATATCCATAATATCACTGATTTCCAAATGTTTGGTTTTCTCTTTGGCTTTTCCTGCTTTTGGGGTTTTTTTTACTTCCACTTTTTTAGTTAAAATCTGGGGTAAGAAACCAGCATGTGTTTTGGGATAATTGTCACTAAATCTCCCCCTATATGAGGTGTCCATTGTGGAGGTAGATATAGGTTTACTTTCTTTGGGATCAGGACTAGGTTGTGATTTACGACCATTTTTAGAATTTTTATTCCAGGTCCTTTCAATCCCTTTTTCATAGCCGTCCTGATCCCTCCTAAACTTTTGTAATTTAATTTCAATTACCTCTTTTTTTAAAACATCTATGTTCTTTTGCATTTTGGCATCTCTCTCTGTAAAATCTTTAATGTTGTCTAAGGAACCTAATTCTAATCTTAGGTCCTCTATTTCTTTATCTAGTACTTTTAAATGTTTCTCTTGCTGTGTCATAATAATTCTAATCAAGTTAAAAATAACATTCGTCTTGGGCACTATTCCATTTAGCTATGAAGTCCTCGTCACTTAAATCCATTGATGGATTTTTTTGGACCCTAAATCCTCTGGGTATAATTTTATACTCTACATATTTTTTCAAAAACAATAAATCGAGCCACTTTTTAGTGTCACGTATTAGTGTACGCTCTAATTTGATACAGGTAGTGTTGATCTTATCCTGGTCTTCTCTAAAAGAGAGGTTAGCGTCTTTGAAATATGTGCATCAAGTCACAGCGGCATATATCACACGTGGTTGTATAAGTATCACTACGAATTATCTTATTTTATGTATTACACTGTGGGTTTATTTGATGTTTATTTAAACCATATACACTGAGCGCCACTATTTGATAATTTTTGTACACATTTTGCCCCTCTTTGTATCAAGGCTGCACCTGTTAGTATCACAGTAATCACAAATGGCTAGTTCTAATGTGTTTCAGAACAGAACCAATAGAAATCTAAATTTAGACACATATTTCAAAGACGCTAACCTCTCTTTTAGAGAAGACCAGGGTAAGATCAACACTACCTGTATCAAATTAGAGCGTACACTAATACGTGACACTAAAAAGTGGCTCGATTTATTGTTTTTGAAAAAATATGTAGAGTATAAAATTATACCCAGAGGACTTAGGGTCCAAAAAAATCCATCAATGGATTTAAGTGACGAGGACTTCATAGCTAAATGGAATAGTGCCCAAGACGAATGTTCTTTTAACTTGATTAGAATTATTATGACACAGCAAGAGAAACATTTAAAAGTACTAGATAAAGAAATAGAGGACCTAAGATTAGAATTAGGTTCCTTAGACAACATTAAAGATTTTACAGAGAGAGATGCCAAAATGCAAAAGAACATAGATGTTTTTAAAAAAGAGGTAATTGAAATTAAATTACAAAAGTTTAGGAGGGATCAGGACGACTATGAAAAAGGGATTGAAAGGACCTGGAATAAAAATTCTAAAAATGGTCGTAAATCACAACCTAGTCCTGATCCCAAAGAAAGTAAACCTATATCTACCTCCACAATGGACACCTCATATAGGGGGAGATTTAGTGACAAATATCCCAAAACACATGCTGGTTTCCTACCCTAGATTTTAACTAAAAAAGTGGAAGTAAAAAACCCCCCAAAAGCAGGAAAAGCCAAAGAGAAAACCAAACATTTGGAAATCAGTGATATTATGGATATCTCCAATAAAGAGAATCCAACCACTGAGCAACAGAAAGAACAGCCCCTTTTTTTGGAACAAAGGGGGTGTATGAGTTCATGGGAGACCAGGAACCCATTTCACCCCCTGACAACTCCAAATATAAACAAAAAACAAAACAAAAGACGCATGTCCGAGGGAGACGAGGGTGCAGACTACGGAAAAACAAGAAAAATGTATTAAACATACAAGATAAAAATATTTTTAATCTAAGCACCAAAACTCTTACTAAATGTCAAAATAAAGTTATAGGTAAGGGACTTACTTTTGCTCCCACCATTGGACCAAATAAATTTGGTCTTTATGTAGATGCACAAAATTTTTTGAGGTCTCTCACACTCAAGAGATTCTTTTTAGGGAAAGAAGCAGAAACCAGAAATTGGACCAATACATGTAGTGATAGCATAGAAAGACCTTCTACCTCAAAGTCTATTACAACAGACTTTGTTCATTCTAAATTTAAGCCCAAGTCCCAGTTTTTTCCAAAATTTGCTAAAGGAAACCATCTAGATGTCTTTTTTCAGTTGGTGACTAAAGATTTAGAGGCCCTAACCACTAATAAGACAAAACAACACTTCAATTTAACTAAAGAGGAAAAAATAGCATTAGAGGAACTGTCATTGGATAAAACAATAGTTATAAAACCAGCGGATAAGGGAGGGGGTGTGGTTATCATGGATCATGAATATTACATGAAGGAGTCCAATAGGATTCTGGGAGATACTGATACATATCAGAAATTAAAATCTAACCCCACATCTCTCTTCAAAAAAGAATTACAATCTCTCCTAGAGGATGGTAGAAGACGGGGAATACTGGAAGATCATGAATTCCAATTTCTAAACATAGAGGACCCAGTGTTCCCCGTCTTCTACTTCCTACCAAAGATTCATAAAAATCCTACACACCCACCTGGGAGACCAATTATTTCCGGAATAGGGTCTCTGACAGCCAATTTATCGGAATATTTGGATAGTTATTTACAAAATGTTGTTAAAAAACAAAGATCCTATTTGAAGGACACAACAGATGTAATTCTATTACTTAGAGATATCCAATGGCAAGAACACTATCTATTGATCACAACTGATGTTACAGCACTATATACATCAATTATACATAAAGATGGATGTAGGGCTGTTAGGTATTTTTTAGAACAGGAAGGTACCATTCCAGAAGTTCAAATTGATTTTTTGATTACATGTATTGAATTTGTCTTGAAGAAAAACTTTTTCTGGTTTTGTGAGGAGTTCTTTTTACAGCTGTGTGGGACCGCCATGGGGACCAAATTTGCGCCCAGCTATGCCAATCTTTTGATGGCCATGTGGGAAGATCAATATATATGGTCTTGGATAGGTCTGGACGCAAATTTGGTCACATGGCGGCGCTATATAGATGACATCATCTTTATATGGAAGGGTACACCAGAGGACCTTGATCTATTCCTCTTGTACCTTAATAATAATGAATTAAATCTTAAATTTACATCTTCCACCAGTTCTTCCAGCATAATCTTCTTGGATCTTACCATCTATCTGGAGGGAAATAGCATCAAAACAAAAAATTTCTTTAAAGAAGTTGATGCAAATAATTATATTTTACAATCCAGTTGTCATCTAAATAAGTGGATTGCAAATATCCCCTACAGCCAATACCGTAGAATTAAAAGAAACTGTTCTGACAATACAATTTTCAAGGAACAATCCATGGTATTGACCAAGAGGTTTGCTGAGAGAAAATATAAAGATGATGTGGTTAGAAAAGCTTGGGTTAAAGCAACGAATACACCAAGGGAAACCATGCTTATCCCCGCAGCCAAAAATACATTAAGTGATGTGATAAATGTACCATTCATCACGCAATATAATAGGGATGCACATAAGATTAATAACATTCTCAATTCACATTGGTCCATTTTAAAAATTGACCCTATTTGGGCCAACACTTACTCGAAAGAGTTAAAATGGTGTATAGAAAAGCTCCTAATATTAAGAGCATAGTGGCCCCTAGTGCCCTTAGAAAGGGTACTGCAAAAACTCGCTCTGTTTGGTTGGACCCCCCTAAGGGATTTTACACCTGTAGAATGTGCACTGCATGTAAGTTTAGTTCTAAGGATATTATCAGCTTTCAATCACATGTGACACATAAAAAAATACAACATTCAGCAACATTTGAATTGTAGATCAAATGTTGTCATCTACCTTATTGAATGCACATGTGGGTTACAATATATAGGCAAAACGATCAGCCCCCTTAGAACTAGAATATTAGAACACATTAGTAATATAAAAAGGAAAATTTCAACACACAGTGTTTCTAATCACTTTTTATTGATGCATAACTCAGATCCCAAAGGGTTAACATTCAAAGCCATTGAACAAGTCATGCCTAATTGGAGAGGTGGCAATAGGAATGTAGCCCTTCTTAAAAGAGAATCATTCTGGATGTTTGAGTTAAACACACTAGCACCTTCAGGTTTAAATCTAGAATTTGATCTTAAACCATTTTTATAACAATTTATATCATTGAATAATATCGTTTCTGCTTTGTCAACTAATTATGTTTCTCTGCTTTTGTTCTTTCCACTAGATTTGCGTCGTGTATATATTATTAATTTTAGTGATAGTTTTTAAGGTTAAACATGCACTTTAGATTTTTGGGTCTTTGCATATGTCAGATGCAATAGATTTAACTTTGATTACAGCTAAGGCTATTTTACCTATGGCCATTTAATGCCATTTTTATTGTATAAACATTTTCTTTTATTGTATAAACATGTTTTTTAACTGATTTTTAATATGATATGTTCATTAAATGTATTCATTATTGTCTACATCTGCAACATTTGGCTATCTCAATTACAATTAAATTGTTCGATTATCCAATTTACTCCCCACCTATGAGAGTAGAGGTTAGGGTATTTATACTGTTTACCCACCATGCAATATCACTCCTGAAGAAACCTACAAGGTGAAACGCGTAGAGTGATGCCCTAAGACGAAACCGGAGCCTCTGGAAGCGGATGACGTCACTTCTGGTCTTCGGTGAGACGCATCCGTGACACGCATACCAGAACAGAGGAACAGTCGAGACACCACTCTTCCGGTCTGCAGAGATCCACACTGTGATCTATACGCCTGTTTATTTCCATCACCATGTGAGTTGATTGGATTTTGCTTGCTTTTATAAATCTTTTGTGTACAGTCTGCACTATGTCCGGTTCATTTTATTCCTAAGGGCCCCTGGTTAAAGTGTACCCGATCGTCAAAGTGTACCAGATTACGAGCGGGGTTCCTATCTGAATACTAGGCTACATCTCACGGGTTAAAGAAACCTTTACATGCCTATTTACCTCTCACGTTTGTGAGTATTCTGAACATTTAACCGTGCCATTTAACACACCGAATTCACACAATACTGCACCATAAGTTTGTTTGTTTTCTTTTGTATTCCACATGATTTGCGCTTCTTGATGATTTTCACCCTTCACAGATACCACCACAGACAACGCAACGGCCGAGCCGTCTTTTTTGGGCCAAGGACCAGACGGGAGAACAAATCCACCCCATGGGATTGCAGATGTTGCAGGAAGACCAGGCGAGGAGGCAGAAAGAAGGCGTTATCCCGAACCTTATCCAAACAGAGGAAGGGGATCGAAACAACTGCCAAAGAGACGGTAATATTTAATCTTTCTTCGCATATCCTTACAGTGGCCGAGACGAATATCCTGCACACAAAGGATTGGGCTTTGTACCCACCCATAAACAAGACCCATTCAAATGGGAAGTTGATCTCTTTAAACTGAATCGCCATCTGAAATTAAACGATTTTTTTTCCAGACCTGGAGTGTCCCCAACACCTGACCCGATTAGCACCACCTTTAAACCAAAGAGCACATTTGACCCGCAAGTGTCCAATTACAGCATCTCTGCATTCATGAACTTGTTGAGCAAAGAAACCAGAGGTATGTTAAAGACTCATAAAACTAGCTTTCAAAACCTCACTATGGATGAAAGGAAGGCAATTAAGACCTTGAGGCAAAATAAAGATATCATCATTAGAGCTGCAGACAAGGGCGGAGGGGTTGTTATATTGGACTATCTTTATTACAAGAACGAGGTATTGCGCCAATTGGGTGATGCAGAAACATACATGCGTCTGTCAAGAGACCCTACCTTGTCTTATAAAGCTGAGGTGGATTCAATTATTCGATTGGGAGTGGTGAATGGGTGGATTTCAGAGGATACTGGTAAATTTCTAACCCAGCAGCATCCTAAAATGCCAGTTTTATATATCATCCCTAAAATACACAAGTCTGTCACCAACCCACCGGCAGACCAATAATCTCTGCTAGATCTTCATTATGCCATCCACTGTCCCAATATGTGGATTTCTATCTGTAACCGTTGGTCGCATGTATGCCCACATACGTCAAGGATACAACCGACTTCATGGCACGTATCAATACATTGACGTTTGATCCATCTAACAGTATATTGGTCACGCTTGATATAACGAGCCTATATACAAACATCCCACATTGTGAGGGTTTGGATGCCATTCGGAGCAAATTGACGAATCGGATTACACCAGGTGGGCCACCATCAGAGTTCCTTTTACTTCTTGTAGAAATCATTCTAAACAAATTTTTTTTTTAGATTTGAGAGGACATACTATTTGCAACTGAGTGGGACAGCCATGGGCTCCAACATGGCACCTTCATATGCCAATTTATATATGGACATTTATGAGCAAACCCATATTTTACATGATGCCCCATATGCACAGCACATACAAATGTATTTACGCTATATCGACGACATTTTTATCTTATGGAGTGGGAACCATACTGAATTAAACATCTTTTTGGAACATCTGAATCATATCCCATCTAAAATAAGATTTACTATGTGCTACAGTGATCTGGAAATATCATTTCTAGACACAATGGTGTACAAGAGTGGCGACAGATTGGCTACGTGTTTATATCAGAAGGCAACAGACAAGAACGTCTTACTCCACGCAACAAGTCACCATGCGGTTCCTCTCAAAAAAGGTTAACCCTACTCCCAACTTTTGAGGGTGATACGTATTACGAGTGATCCAAGTTTAATGGAGGGAGCTTTGATGTCCATGGCAAATCGTTTTCTTGAGAGGGGGTACAGCCCTGCTGATGTCAAGTATGCACTGGATAGAGTCAACACACTGGATGAGAAATCCCTGGGAAGCAGTCATCAAAAGGTGGAACAAAAGGCCAGATTCAATGTGATCAGTACATTTAGTACGGCTTCCACACAAATCCAACGCAGTGTGAAGCGGAACTGGCACGTCCTTGCACAAGATGACAAGATAGGACAACATTTTGTAGAACCACCTCTCTTTTGCTTCAGGCGGGGACCCTCAATTGGAGACATGATTACTCAATCCGATCCAGTTGAAAAATATGCCAAAAACAATACATGGCTAACACTCAAACCAGGTGCTTACAAATGTAAGGGTTGTACCAACTGTCAATACATGCAGGTTGGATCAACATATTGTCATCCACATAGTGGGGTGAAGATTAAAATACAACAATTCCTTAACTGTGAATCCAAGTTTGTAATATACTTGATCAAATGCCCTTGTGGGTTGGTCTATATTGGAAAAACAGTTAGGATGTTAAAAAAACGTATCGCCATTCACAGGTCAACCATACGCAAAGCATTGTCATCAGATGCAAACGACCAGGAGTTCAAATGCCTTCCGGTTGCCAAACATTTTAGAGATCAAAAACACTCATTGGCAACCTTCAGATGCATGCCCATTTTGCAAATCCCAGTGCCCAGTCGAGGGGGGCACAGAAATAGACTCTTATTGCAAAGTGAGGCCAGACACATTTTTGAACTTCGGACAATGACTCCATTTGGCCTTAATGAAGAATTGCATTTGGGATGCTTTTTGTGATGATTATATTTTATTGCTGATTGATTCCTTCTGTTTTGGGATACTTTATGTTCACTTTTTATCCACGTGGTTTTTTGTTTATACACGCACTTATATTGTTCGGTGGCATGTTTAATGGGCTTCGTTAATCAATACATGTTAATTTTTCTTTGCGTTATACATATGAGCACTAAAGGGACGTATAGTTTGTATAAGTTAATTTTATGTAATTAATGAAACGTGTTGTGCTATCTGTGTATATATATTTATTATAGACGTACATGCGTTTCCTCTATGCGCTATGGTTAGTGCATAGTATCAATCTCTATATAATCTTGTGCCATATGCAATTGGTTTTATTACAATTAATATCCATGTTCTTGCTTATTATGTATAGGTGAATCCATGGCAACATTATAACTCATTAATGCCTAACGTCACATTATATGGTATGTTTATGTATACTTCTGCTGTGTGACTTGTGGCCCTTTAGTTCCACATAAATGCTTTTTTGCACAAATGTGTTTTTAAACAGTAGAAGGTGTAGTATATTGTGAACCAATATTGGACTTCGTCCACAGGTTTTACATTGCGCTGCGCACATGCGCAGTATACATTGGGCAGCAGTGTATCACATTTGTGAGTACACTGGCCCTTTAAGGCGCATACGAGCAGCTATAGTTGAATTGGGGTGCTAGGACTGCTGTGCTAACCCCATGGATGTTTGCATAGATACAGCAACATGTTTTTGGGTTGTTGGATAGCTTTGAACCTTTTATTCACCAATATACAGGCAATCCTATTGTATTACATAGCGCTCGTGTTGCGCATGCGCAGTAGACCCTGATAGGATTGAATGAGCCTTGTGGGCACCCATAATACACCAGCACTGTTTTTTACTTCTTAGGCCCAGGGCATGCTTACTGCTTGCTTGCTGCTGCTTGCCACTGAGCCCCTACAGCCGCAATTAAAGCGGCTTTAGTAGGGGCTCGCGCATGCTTTCACTTGCTTGCTGAGGCGCGCTTGAACAGAGCCGACAGTGAAATTTTAAATTCACGCGCTGACTCCGCTCACGTGACGCCTCAGCAACCAATGGAAGGACGAGCAGGGAAATGTGATCGGGGTCTGGCACCAGCGGAGGGAGTGAGTGTGTGTGTTGATGTGCGGTGCGGTGATGTGCCCCCTTCTGCCCCGATCCTTGTTGCTGTCAGCCTGCGGGAGATGGAGGGGGCTTGCGCCGCCGGGGGGGAGCGGGTGATGTGCCCCTTCTGCCCCGATCCTTGTTGCTGTCATGGAGGGGGCTTGCGCCGCCGGGGGGGAGCAGATGATGTGCCCCCTTCTGCCCCGATCACCGTAGCTGCCTCCCTGCCCGCGCGGGAGATGGAGGGGGGTTGCGTGGCCGCCGGGGGGTGAGGAAGGGGTTGTGTCCCGGAGCAGTGGTGGCAGCAAGGGTTTGTGTGTGTGTGTGTGTGATTATATATATATATATGTGTGTGTGTGTGTGATTATATATATGTGTGTGTCTGTGTATGTATATATGTGTGTCTGTGTGTGTGCATGTGTGCATGTGTGCATGTGTGTGTGCATGTATGTGTGCATATGTGCGTGTGTATGTATGTGTATGTGTGTGTACCAGTGTGTATGTGTCTGTGTGGTGTGTGATGTGTGTGCGTGCGTGCGTGTGCGCTAATATATTTATCAAAGTTGCACAATGTTAATAAATAATTAATTCTCACGTCTTTTTTTTTAATTTTTAAATTATATAATACACACACACACACACACACACACACACACACACACACACACACACACACACACACACACACACACACACACACACACACACACACACACACGTTCCCCAGTGACACACAAACACACAGACCACTTTAAAGTGACACATACACACACACTGACGGCTACCAAGTGACACACACACAGTGATACCCGCCTCCCAAGCGCTTGCTGTCTCCTCTGCAAGGACAGCAAAAAGCTCCTGGTAGAGCGAGCGGCAGCAAGCGAGAGCGAGCAGCAGCACCTAAGCGCTTACTTTGTCCAAGGCCTTACACAAGATGGTGGTGCGTTCCAGCATAGCTGCGGTCCACAGCAGGTAGTAATACAAGGTTTTGGTGTTTTTTTTGCTTTCATACACAGGTGAGCATGATTATTTATCACTTTGGTGTAATAGATGTGGGTATATAAGGGTATACACTAGCATTCACACACTGCACGTCCCTGAGGAAGGTCACTGTATGATGACCGAAACGTTGGATGCAGTGCCTATGTTTTTGTCTTGAATACATCTACTTTGGATTTCCCTGACTGTGCTGTCTCGTTTTTCCGGTAAAAAAAAAATTCTGTAATATATATATATATATAACAGAGTCTGGGATAAGGAGGTGCTATTCTGTTAAAGTACCCGACAGCCAGAGCAATATGGTCAAGAAGTCTGATCCGGCTCCATGTCCAGTATATCCAGGTTCCAGATGGGGATGGATATAGTTAAGGTACTGTGCATTACCTTGTATGTACAGCTGTTAATACATTTTGTGTGCCTATTTTAATTCCAGGTTGTTGTTCAGTATGGGATGTTATGCCTACTGTAGTCCAAGCGCGGCCATTGGAGTTAATCAGGGGGAGAATGTAGCCTAGTCCCGGCCGCTACTTCAGAAGTCTGGGTTCTCTCGCCCTGTCTCTCTCCTCCTACCCTCCCCCCTCTCCTGTGGGGTGAGGCTCAACTACCCTGGGTCTCACTAGGAGGGGAACCAGTAATATGAGTAGGCCAAAGAGGAAAAGCCATGCCAGGCTGGGCTATATGTACCTGCAATAAAGATCCAGTTGTACCATCACCAGCGTGCTGCACTGTCTGAGAGTAAAGAACAAGGTGTCAGTATGGACTCCTTCCACACCAAGGACCCATGCTGACTGGAGGTGCTGCACCCAAGACCAAGGTAACCTGTGAACCTGTCCTGTTCTCCTCACAACACCACGGAGCACTCAGCCCTTCTGTTGCCACACAGAGCACAACATCTAAATGGAGTAGTCAGATAAGCAGACCCACTCCAATCTAACTTAGGGGGCATGGGGGGTACAAGGACTACATATGTATTACTATGTGTATTAGATTTTAAGTAAAGAATTGTGCAAATTAGGATACCCCTATCTGTGTCTTTAATTATTAGACACAGATGGGCTAAATTTCCATGTATGACCTCTCTTCTGTACCAAGTACAAATGATGGATTCTGTGATGCAGCTGTGCAATGTAAGGTTTCAGTGAATCTCTTTCCCCTCTATATACACTATTTGAGGGACTATATGTGTCTGATTATTTAAGATGTCTTTTTTTCACCAAATGTAGTTGATCAATATTTGTTGATTTAAATTCTCTCCTTTACACTCAAATTATGAGTGACGTGTTGTGTGATTTAAGATATTCCTGTCTTTATTTATTAGACATAGATGGACTATATATCTTTCTGAGGTTCGTTACTGTATTAAATTCAGAGTTTGTGCGATTTAAGATAATCATTCTTTATCTCTAATTAGATATGTCTTTCTATGCATATATAAGTGATACTTATTCCTAATGGGGAGAAGTAACAATCTCTACTGAATATATTCATCCTTTCTTTTAAGGGTGTAATTTCCAATAAGCTGCCACTCTTAGTTTGCGAATTAAACAAACTTTATTCTAAGTAGTGATACCATGTTAAATATGTATCAACGTGTCTGCCCTTTATTAACATGGCTGCAAAGTAATAGTATATACCCAGCGCAGTTTGTATTGATGTATATGTATGGGACGAGGAATCAGATGGTGGTTATGTTATGATATAACAGTAAATCCTTCTCCTGAATGTATACTGATTGTTGTTAGGAGAACCAATTACATTTCAGTGCACAGTATTACAAGTTAGGATGTTTCACAATCAATTGTATTGCATTATGGGAACCAATAGGAATAGGGAGGTGCCTATAAAGAAGGTAGGGACAGATATGCCAGCATTAACCCCTGAAGAAGCCTCACCAGTGAAACATTGGATGATTGGTGACTGGGGGTAACGCAGCAGGAAGACCGAGGAGGAAAGAGAGCCCCGATCGAGACCACGAACGGCCTGGAAGCGGATCACTGTGCAGGCGAGATCTCGCGATACTGGGAGAAAGACACGTGACGCGGAAGTGTTCAGCTGTCAGGGAGAACAGACGCCGGTACACGGAACTGCGAGTCTGAGCCTCCAGCGGATGTCTAAACCCAGCTATAACCGGGTATAGAACGGACACGGGCTGATCGGGGCACGAGCTGAGTGTGAGAGACTCCGTCTGATTAAACTGCCTTTTTATTACTTACAAAGTGTGAGTGAGTAACCTATATGTTTATAGGGTTTTAATAAACTGTGTTACACTATATTTTGTCTTCCTATATGGCGTCAATTTGAAATTGAGAACCAGCCCATCGAGATGGAGTGAATCCTGCAACAAAAGACACGTACTGAGGAGATAACCAGTCCCAGAAAATCAAACAAACAGGACATCGTTCCAGATCCATGGTATTTGGATACAGGCCCATATTTATCCATCCAATTGTTAGTGTATCTCTTACCATCCACACGTGACACTTTATTAGACACACTACTCTGTGTTTTTCCCCTCCCCCTCTCTCTCTTTTCTGTGCCTAGGTCAATCTTTTGTAAAATATCTCCATCTCTATCAAGAAGAAAGAAGCGCCAGCTCCATAGCATAATACTGAATGTAAAACGTATTAAACAGGAGAGTAGTCACCAGGACTTGCACTCACATAATGGGTAAAAGAAACATTCAGTGGAGAGAAAGCTGTAATCAGACTCATCAGCTGGGGAGCGGATCTGAAGGTACTACACAGACGCTGATTGCCAGATGTCTTTGCCTCAGAGTGTACTCACATGAGATGGTTGAGGTTCACAGCAGGGCTCCTTAGTCTCCCCGTTGCCAACGATGTAGTGCTCACCTCACCAGCGTCACCGATACACCACGGCTTGTTTCAGGAACAGAGTCACCTCTCAGCACTTGATTCGCTCCTTCATGTTTGGTCACGTGAGTGACTCTCTCAGGGGAGGATTGGCTCACAGCCAATCCAGCAGTGATGGGGTTAAATAGTCAGTATTGCCACACAAGACAGCACAGAATTTAAATATCAGCTGTCGCCCATAATTGCTGAGAGTGAGCTAAAGGCTCTGGCCCCAGTGCCTGCGCTGCCCGCGCCTGCAAGGCTGGTGGCGTTTGCAGCCGAATTCCCCAGTCTGCAGGGGGGCGTGACGGGGGCACGGCCATGACATCACCCAGCAGGTTCGCCCTCATTGGCTGAACCGCCGGGGACGTGTCCTAGCGCTCCTTTGCTAGGTCTAAACACTATTTTAATGAGCCTGAAAAACTCGCTGCGCGGCAGCCCCCCTTGCAGCGGCCCCGGCCCCATTGAGGGGCGGCTGTTGTCCCAGCAGCACCCGCCATAGTGAGCGCTGCAGTGGCCAGTGGGGACCAAGCCTAAGAAACCGTCATATGAATGCTGAGCATAAACCTTAAAATAACCGATTACAAGAGGCAAATAAAAAAAGCTCTATGTGACTAAGCTAACAACTATAAGGTGGAATCTATATCAGATAGACATTAAATAAAATACATCATAAAATTACAAAAATAAATGAATTGCACTAAAATATACCCCATAATAAACACATATTGAATGCATTTTAACCAGTAGAGAATGTGCATCTATGAACGAGGGGGGGAGGAGTTGGAAAGGAAGGAATGGAGGAGGGGGGGTAGGGAAACCATGGGGGAAGAGGGGGTGGGAGGAGTCCAAAGTCGCGACTGTTCGGTGTACATAGTAGGAGTGAGAGACTGATATTTTGATCAAGAACGGAGCTGGCACCCACAGCAGAGAAGACCGAGATCTCCCGCGATAAGATGTGATTTCTGACTGAAGCTTTTCCCACATTCAGAGCAGTTATAGGGTCTCACCCCTGTGTGGTTTCTGTGGTGTATAACAAGATCTGAATTCCGACTGAAGCTTTTCTCACATTCAGAGCAGTTATAGGGCCTCACCCGTGTCGATTTTTTGGTGTGTAACAAGGTTCGATTTATTACTGAAGCTTTTCCCACATTCAGAGCAGTTATAGGGTCTCTCCCCTGTGTGGATTCTTTGGTGTGTAACAAGATTTGATTTTCGACTGAAGCTTTTCCCACATTCAGAGCAGTTATAGGGTCTCTCCCCTGTGTGGATTCTTTGGTGTGTAACAAGAAGTGATTTCTTACTGAAGCATTTCCCACATTCAGAGCAGTTATAGGATTTCTTCCCTGTGGGGATTATTTGCGGTATAACATTACCGTATGTCCCACTGTAGGTTTTCATGTCTCTGTTCTTTAAACCCTCTCCTTGTCTTGCGGTGTCTGTAAGTTTAGTAAAAGGCTGTTGATGTATAGGAATGCTCTGCCGAGTTTCTGGTAATCTTGTTCCAATTCTCATACAGATTTATGCAATGTTGAAGTCCTTAAAACATATTTCCATTAACCCCTCATGTAATTTATGATGTTTGGGACATTTCTTACATTGCTTCTTGTTCACAGACGAGTCATGTGCTGAAGATACATCTATGGTGAGAAAATGTGTTAATGTAACATTGCAATGCATCAGAGTAGATTTGGATGAGAGACATATGTTCATTGAGTTCAACCTTTATAAAATTCTACTTGTGCAACATACTGAATATAATTAAAGCTACATTGTTATAGTTATATTCACCCAGAGGAAGGCAAAGAAACACCCAAATTATTCATAGCGATGATAATAGGATTAATAGCGCATTAATAAAGGCAGCATGCTCGGCTGGTTAATCCTAAATCGTATTGGGGGTGAAGGGGTTCATTTTATATGCTGTTCCCATGTACCATTTTCCCTTCTATGCATTGTTGTCCCCTTTTTGCAGGCTAGTGTTATGGATTACAGGTAGCTTATGACATATATAGCATATTATTATAGGTTACAGGTACATATGTCTTAGTACAGCTTAAAGTATACTGTTAGACTGTTAGTTATTTTTTGCCTTAGATAAAATATATTGCCATTAGAATTGCTGAGAAGTGGCAAGGATGAAGTGTTGAAACATATTTCGTTGGTACACAGGGACCTACGCATAAAAGCAGAAGTGGATCAAGTAAACACGCCGTGGTCAAACTGTAAATGTTGGTAACACACATCAGTAGCCACAGAAGATTGTCACATATCACACGTCCGTCACGTACGCAGTAAACAAAAGACACTATATAAGTCAGGATGACAGATTATTGATTAAGAACCGAAGTGGGAAACCACACTGAGACGAGACCTAGATGAGACTGGCGTGACCTATCATAATATCTTTGGGTTCGTGAGTATGACAGGCATACTAACTAAATAATCTCTGCATAGTTAGAAATCGATTGTTAGCTTACTGTTAGCTGTTAGCTTACAAAGTTAGCTTATTATCTTTGCAATTTTGCTTGTGATATTTCTGGTTATTTATGTTGTAATACAATAAACAACAAACCTTATCTTATACAAACTCTGAGTGACCTTTCTTTATAATAATCTCACAATACCCTTGCATCTCAGGGTGTGAATCCGAGAGTCTACAAGTACAATATCGTGATTTGTGTTTCTGCTTAGTGCAGAATATAACTTATCACGAGGCATTACTTGGGAGAAGAAAGTTTGGCATCGAGCCTAGGTTACTAGTCTCTACCTGCAGTGCTGAATAACAGGAGCCGTTCCATTAAGACTGCTAACTCAGGAACAGAGTGAGCCAGCACCCTGATTTTTGGTGTGCAGCCTCAGTGTAACCCCCCAAAGCACACACTGTAAGGAATCTGCTCCGCGGTTTACTGGTTGCCTTACCTTGCAGACCGGTGCAGTTCTGGAACAGCTCTCCTGATGTTTGCTGCAGCCTGGATTCACTCACCAAAGCAATACACACTCCCTCTGGTATCTACTGCAGCTGTGCAGCATATCACTGCTATACTTGCATTCACTCATTGGAGCAGTACCTTCACACCCCCGCCGGGGATTGGCCCACTGGCCTTTAAGTATTGCTTTCCCATAATGCTCCTTGCCGAGCATAGTCCTAACTGGATGTCACTACTGTTTTGCCACAAGCTCTCGCTTGTTCTATGCTGATACCAGGTTCCGCCCTGCGTCCTTCAGCTTCCTTCAAGCCGCTTGTTCTCCTATGCTGATACCAGGTTCCGCCCTGCATCCTTCAGCTTCCTTCAAGTCGCTTGTTCTCCTATGCTGATACGGAGGTTCTGCCCTGCGTCCTTCAGCTTCCTTCAAGCTCCCGCTTGTTCTCCTGTGCTGAAGCGGAGGTTCCGTCCCTGCGTCCTTCAGCCTCCTGGTTTCCTGCACTGAAGCGGAGGTTTCCCTGTGTATCTACAGCTTCCTGGTTCCTGGGGCCTACTCTTTCCCTAATCTAGAGAGGCCGTGTCCTGGTTCCTGCACTGTTACAGAGGATTCCCCAGCCGCTCAGGACTCTTGCGCTGTAGCACTGGTGCACCCGTGCAGCAAAGCGGTGTGCTACTCTGGTCTGCCTACCATCTCCTGTGACCAGTACCATGGGCCATGGTCGTCGCTCGCGCAGAGGCCAACCCCGCGCTCCTAAGCTGAAGCGGGGCTCTCCTGACTACCTGTTGCCGAACTCTTGCCTGAACAATGTTTATCCTGATGTCTCCTGTCCTGACCCTGGCTTGTACAACGACGATGCTGTCTTCTCCTATCCTGATCCTGCGATATATGACAACGAACTGCGCAATCCGGATCAGCCTGCGCGGTCTCAGGTCGGTGCTTTAACAACCCCACCTCAGCCTCGCGGTCCGACCCTGGTTTGTGGCGAGCAGAACCCTGACAGTATGCTCGGCCACACAAACTCGGACCCCGCTGAGGTGTGGGTTGGTAAGTTTTTTCTTGAAAACCTGTCCCGGTCTGTAGACCAGTCCCAGTTTGAGAATGATTATTTTTTGTGCGATATAATACCCCTGATGGAAGATCCGTTTATGTCGGAGGGCTTAACCCCCTTGCAAAAGAAATGCCGTAATGATCTGGTTGGTAAGGCTTGCTGCCTCAGAGACTTAAAACAGTATCTGGCCAGTGTTTTGGCCATTGCAAACAGTGCTTTCTCCCCTGATTCCCCTTTTGCTGGGGATGAGGTGAGCCCTGTGAAACTGGTCAACGCCTGTAATACACTCAATGCCCTGGCTTTATCTTTGGACATTCCTTTAGTACTGCCGGACCCTTCCGTCATGGTGGCTTTCGCTCACGAGACGCTGCATATACTTTCCTGCGTATTGGATGATCGCTTGTTAAAACAGGATCGTCTTTTGGCCTCTAATGCCATCCTTTGGCGGTTTCCCTCGGCTGCCAGTCCTGTCGCTAAACCGGGAGACGTATCTCCCTCTCCGGGAGATGACCAAACGAACCCATTAGCAATATCTCCTAACGTAGAAACTGCCACAGTCCCTAGCTCTGATTGTATGCCCGGGTTCCCTGACACCAATGATATGTCTACGTTAACCCCTGCCGATCAGTCCTGTGAGGTCCCCCTGGAGGATACATATGTTTCTCTACCCAACACTAAGGTTCTAGTATCAGAGAATAAGTTCCTTAGTTCTCCTATTTCTAGCTCAGAAGCCCTTTCTCTAGGTCTTGAGGGTTTTCCAGCTTTAACCTCTGCTAGGCAGTCCTGTGCGCTTTCCCCTTCAGAGAAAGAATCCCTAAGTTCTGTTCCCAGGGTCATTTCTGTATTAACCCCTGTGGGGCAGCTCTCTGAGTTTCCTTTGGTAAATCCCTGTTCTCTGTCAGTCATGGTCACGCCCCTAACTCCAGAGGAGAGATTCCTGGTCTCTCCTAATACAGAGAGAAGATTACCTATGTTTTACTCTCAGGCATTGTCTGCATTAACCCCTGTAAATTCTTGCTGCCTCCAAGTTAATGCCTTCGTTTTAGACTCAGAGAATGAGTCCACAAGTCAGACAGCAGAGGTTGCATTGAGGGATTTCCATAACCGTACGGAGCCCTTAGATATTCTTTGCTATAAATCCCCTGCTTCAGCTCAAGTTTCCGCAGTTTCGTCTCCGGAGACTTCGGCTAAAGTTCTGGTTCCTGATAAATGTATTCAGGAGTCAGGTTTTTCCCTAAGCTTGGTCGCAGAGTTCCTTCTCCCGGGTATTTCACTGAACCAGCCTGTCGCCCACATAGCGGTGATCCCTGCTTCAGCGCATAGTTCCCACATTATGGAGTCTGCAGTAATTTCTGGTTTCCCAGACATTCCTTACCAAATACCTACTTCAGAGACCAGTACAGTTATGATTAACCCCCGTGTACTGTCTGAGTTCTCCTCCTCTTTAAGCTTAGGGTTAAAAGCATACAGTAGTCTGTATGTCCCTCCTGGGGTTCATATTGTGTTCCCAGGAATGTTTGCTGACGCACGGTTTTCTCCCAAAAGTGACGCTTTTTCATATAGATTAGTAAAAAGCTTGCACACGGTTTCCCTTTTCGCTGAATTGTGTCTTACTAGTTTTGAGACTCTGAGAGGTAATGATTCTCCTTCTGATTCTGAAACTCTTCCTACAATGAGTATCCTGTCTGGGGGTCTCCCTGATTTCTCTGTCCAGGCTAATCCTCCAGGGATCAGCATATCTGTGGCCACTCCCTTAGTACTGTCTGAGGTCACCATGCATATATTACAAGTCCTGGGGTTTAAATCTGAGCTTTTTAGCTGTCCTGCCTTTGCTGAAACCCAGTCCCTCAGTACTGTGTCTAAATATGCCCCAGCAAACATGAGGTTACTCTGGGAAGAAGTTAAAGCTCCTGTCTTAAAGGGTATTTTTTCTCACATGTCCAGCAAATCTAGAACCTCGGTAATTGTTTCTAAGTCACTTATTAATACATCTGATTTTTTCTCTAATCAAACCCAGACACCCTCACTATCGGTTAGGAGTCCAGTGATTAGAGATTTTGCACTAGAAAACACACATATTCATGTTTTTTTCAGGTTAGGTACCCCTGTGGTTAGGGCCATTACAGTTTTAGAGAGGACTTCTTGTACTCCTAAGGTGCCTGTCATTAAGACTTTTCATAGTTCATACTTGCTGCTTGTTGATTCTCAGGGCCCTGTCACTGAGGTACAGACTTCAGCTTCTGATGTTAGCTTCCCTCCCACCACTACCCTGGCTCTGCCTTTTTCTCAAGCTACTGATTTGAAAATCCCAAGGACTATTCCTGATTCACTGACAATACTATCTCCCAATGAAGATTTACCAGTATTGAAGAGCTCTACTGTTGTTTGCTTCTCTGCTCCTGCTAAACCATGGTTTTGTCCCTCGGAATTTTCAGTTGCCCCTGTTATTTCCTCTCAGTTGGAAATACTCTGTACGTATCCCAAGATTTCGGTCCCTATGCCTGGTTTATTGCTTGCCTTGTCACCTTCCATACCAATACCGGGAGATGCTTCCAACCAGCCTATACCCTTACTAACCATTACCTGGGAGCCTTCTAGAGGAAAAATTCCTCGCAGATTCCAACATGCAGTGGTCAGCCAAGAGTTTTTCTGTTACAAAGTTCCTCCTGGTGTATTCGATCAACTATCAGGGCCGCTGATCCTAGATTCAGGTTCCTTTATTAAAGACTGGGCTTTCAGTGGGGGTTCTTCTGCCGTTTCTGCTCTGGAACTCTCTGGTTCTTCACAGCCCTGGATTTCCAAGACATTTTGCGAGGCGAGCCATGTACCAAGGATGTTTCTTCCATCAATCTCATATCCTAGAACTGTACTCACCAAAGAACTGCTCGTTTACGGATGCCCTTTCTACCTAAAGAATTTTAGGAACAACTCAATGTCCCCAAGGCCCATGGATGGTCCTGTCTGGCCACAGTTCTCACCGCGGGGTGGGGGTACACTAAGGACTAACCACGAGTCTCGGGAGTACGACTCTAACCCCAATACTAGACGGTTCAGCAACAATTCCCGGTCCTCCAACTCTATGAGTGCTCATGTTCGCCCGGAGGTCTCGCGTGAAGGGGGGGGTACTGTAAGGAATCCGCTCCGCGGTTTACTGGTTGCCTTACCTTGCAGACCGGTGCAGTTCTGGAACAGCTCTCCTGATGTTTGCTGAAGCCTGGATTCACTCACCAAAGCAATACACACTCCCTCTGGTATCTACTGCAGCTGTGCAGCATATCACTGCAACCTATACTTGCATTCACTCATTGGAGCAGTACCTTCACACCCCCGCCGGGGAT
This sequence comes from Ascaphus truei, assembly GCF_040206685.1. NCBI lineage: Eukaryota > Metazoa > Chordata > Amphibia > Anura > Ascaphidae > Ascaphus > Ascaphus truei. Next base: position 549,087,898 of record NC_134483.1, read on the forward strand.
TGGCCCGCTGGCCTTTAAGTATTGCTTTCCCATAATGCTCCTTGCCGAGCATAGTCCTAACTGGATGTCACTACTGTTTTGCCACAAGCTCTCGCTTGTTCTCCTATGCTGATACCAGGTTCCGCCCTGCGTCCTTCAGCTTCCTTCAAGCCGCTTGTTCTCCTATGCTGATACCAGGTTCCGCCCTGCATCCTTCAGCTTCCTTCAAGTCGCTTGTTCTCCTATGCTGATACGGAGGTTCCGCCCTGCGTCCTTCAGCTTCCTTCAAGCTCCCGCTTGTTCTCCTGTGCTGAAGCGGAGGTTCCGTCCTGCGTCCTTCAGCTTCCTGTTCTCCTGTGCTGAAGCAGAGGTTTCGTCCCTGCGTCCTTCAGCCTCCTGGTTTCCTGCACTGAAGCGGAGGTTTCCCTGTGTATCTACAGCTTCCTGGTTCCTGGGGCCTACTCTTTCCCTAATCTAGAGAGGCCGTGTCCTGGTTCCTGCACTGTTACAGAGGATTCCCCAGCCGCTCAGGACTCTTGCGCTGTAGCACTGGTGCACCCGTGCAGCAAAGCGGTGTGCTACTCTGGTCTGCCTACCATCTCCTGTGACCAGTACCATGGGCCATGGTCGTCGCTCGCGCAGAGGCCAACCCCGCGCTCCTAAGCTGAAGCGGGGCTCTCCTGACTACCTGTTGCCAAACTCTTGCCTGAACAATGTTTATCCTGATGTCTCCTGTCCTGACCCTGGCTTGTACAACGACGACGCTGTCTTCTCCTATCCTGATCCTGCGATATATGACAACGAACTGCGCAATCCGGATCAGCCTGCGCGGTCTCAGGTCGGTGCTTTTACAACCCCACCTCAGCCTCGCGGTCCGACCCTGATTTGTGGCGAGCAGAACCCTGACACACACATATTAAAAATATAACTTTAATAGAAGTAGAACACATATTTGTAATAAAGTGCCTTTCTGGCTGCCGTTTTAAAAGTACAGGCAGGATACATTTTTCCTACTTGCCTTTGTAATGCATCCAGTGACCAAATGTTTTAACACCCATGATCTGGGGCCCCTTTCTTCTGTAGACTTCAGAGACCTCCTGCTGAGGCAGTGCCTATGGGTCTAGGGAAGTGTTGCAGATGAAAGCCCACAGAGCCACAAAGTGTGAATTAGCCGGGATGCTCGCTGAATAGGAGATCCTGTTAGTCATCTGGGCTAGTTCACACCTGGAGTCCAACTCCTAGCCTGGAAAACGCCAGGGAAAAGGGGAGTACACATATGGCAAGCAGCCACGGTGTCAGATTAGCACAGGCACTGTACCAACCGGAAATCCCTGTAGTGCCCACTCTGCATACTGTGGGCAAGTTGGGGATTGGTGAGTGGGAAATTCCCACGAAGGGGATTGGGCTATGTTGGAGATATGATCTGAGACCCTATACACATGCCCATCGAACTATACCCGTTGTCTTTTACCATGTGATTGAATTTCCACCTCGCTTCTAAGAGCGGATAAGAGCAGCAGCAAAGATTCCAGAACGCAACGAGTTCATTTCATCGGAACCAAGGACAGAACTCTGCTTCAGGATTTCGTTAGTGCTGGGGGTTATCTAACGAACCCCAACGGACCAGACCGAACTTTGTACTAGTCCAGGATATATTGCGCTGGCAAGCTGCGCCCCTTGTAACAGGACTGCATGTTAAAAGACAATATTCCGGTGCTTTGTTTCCTCTCTGGACATTTTCTCCCTCAGTAAGTGTTTTGTCATGTGTATTCTAAGGTTGTCGTGTGTCTGTCTATTAAGGAAATAAATGTCAGTTTATTTTTCTCAACTTGTGTGCTCAATCTAGCTCCCCAAAATATAAAATTGTTGATCAGGTCAGTCCACCGTGATAATCATTTTACAATTATGTCTCATACGTGGAAATAAATATTTCCTCCTCACGCCAGTAATAGAAATCACATTACTCCTTGTATCAATGTTCTCCATATATTGTTCTTATCAAATAACTTTTGCTAACTTTGTGATATATTAACCCTTTAGTGGCTCAAGGGGCCAACTAGCCATTGGCATCCCATGATTATCTGACCACTAATGTCCACAAAGGGGTAAATATACAGCTTACAGTAGACTAACTGGGCTGATTTTTTGTAGTGTGTAGGCGGTCACTGCAGCAGGAACTCAACCGCAAACGTGAATAGTTAAAATCAGCTTTATTAAACTAGAATGCTGCGCATCACAGAGATCACTCTGACGCGTTTCGTTCCCGTGTGGAACTTTATCAAAGAGTAATGGTCTCTTACACTGGTGTCAAATATATACATGGATTCTTATCCTGATTGGTCAACACTTAATTGTACACAGACAATGGCAATCAGTTAGTTGTGTAATTGATGTCGGGAGGATCCTGTACAGACTGCAGTGTATGTGATTATTCAACAACGTTAGTAAAAGTGACAAGTAAAAATACAAAATAACATATAAATTAAAATCACAAACAGTGAATTGCAGCATCTATGATATCAATATATACCATATACACTAAAAATGAATAAGGGTTTGAAGAATCATTGAATCATAACATTATAGTTCTATGGAGAATGACAATACAATTTTGAAAACTAATATATGGAAGGCACAGAGGGTGCCAACTATAAAAAAATGCAATTATACATTATAATTCATGACTCGTGGGGAAAACATGTAGAATAGAAATCCAGTTTATATATTGAACTATAATAGGTAGAATAACGCATGAGATGTATTCAGATATACACCCCCAGAAACTCTCCGTCTGGTTATCCCATAAGGAAGTGTTTCAACTCCCAGTCTACGTTGATTCCATGGGGATGGAGAGTTCTGAGAGTGTATATCCAATACATCTCTTTTTGGTTAAGTGCATTTTCTCTGTTCCCACCTCTGGGGTGGCATGGTATGTGTTCTATGGCTTTAAAGGTGAAATGATTGAGGTTTCCTGCAGAACATGTAGAAAAATGTCTGGATACCGGGTGATTTAGATCTCTTTTTCTAATCAACCGGACATGTTCTGCAATTCTGGTTTTGAGGGGTCTAATAGTACGCCCCACGTACTTAAGACCACAGGTACATTGTAGAACGTATATTACATGGGTAATATTACAATTAAGAAATGTTTGGATGTAATATTTATTGCGATCTTCATTATATAGAATGTATTTTGTCTGTACTGCGTATCTGCACATGGAACAATGACCGCACTTAAAGAAACCTTTAGGTATACTTCTAACATTGGAAACATTAGAACCAGATTGAAACATGCTTGGAGATAAATGAAAGGCCAGTGTTTTAGCTTTGCGGTAACAAAATTTTGTGTGTCAATGTTTGTCTCCGCGATATTGTGAAAAAGGGTCCAAAATTTTGCAGGAAACCTCAATCATTTCACCTTTAAAGCCATAATAAGTCTGACACCATTTCCACGTATTTAAAAATGCAAAAAAAAAATCAATGTAGATCACAGCTCCACTTTTTTATGTATCCAGGACAAAAAAACTACAGTACATCACTTTCATTAAATGCTATTTACAGAGCAGGGGCTGTGCTGCAATGATTATGGGTTCTCCTGTTTGGGAGTGCCCTGTTACATGTGCTATGGGTTATGCACGGGTATGTGTTGTTATGCACTTTACAGTTAGCACATTACTGTTATGTTATACATTTGTTGGTGGTTTGCACATTTATTTACCTCATACGGGGACGTTGAGGAGATTCACCAGGGGGACTGTGTAGCCTTATGCCCCTGGCTATGTATTCCTGGCCCAAACATTATAAGTCCTGGTAGGGAGCAGGCAGTGTTAGGGCTAAATTCCTCTCACACGGGCCAGCATGTGAGTCTCCCTACTGGGATGTTATTTTGTTGCGGTTTCCAGGTGCTACTCTGGAATCCGTTGGAGCATGTGCCAGGGGGGGTGGGCTCACTTCAGTAATGCTGCCCACTTACTGGGGCTTAGGAGTGGGACCCTCCCCTGGTATAATAGATGGCTCCCTTTCACATTTAGTTGGGTTCTCCCAATGTATCCGGCTCCTTAGGGAGTAGCATGGTTCTACATTAAATGGAAGCAGAGGCGCCGCGCTCGTGCTGTCACGCGTTGTCAGGCAGAATAAGCCCCTTGCTGCTGGATGCGGAGGTACTCCTAGTCACTCTTGTGTAGGAACGCCCTAAGGCAAACTTACCCCGCAACGGAAAATACAGATGCACACAGCGCACCGGGGGTTAATAAAGAAATACGCAACACCATGCGTGTTCAGAGGTATTGTGTACAATAATAACACTATACAGCCAAAAGGGGATTATTTAATCCCCAATAATATAAATGGGGCTCAAGAGAGACAACAAACTATAAGTAAAAAGTGTAACACAATATTGATTGATACATAAAAAAAAATACACACTAATAAAATATGTGTAAGGGTAATCACCACAAATGGTATATAATTTGCCTACGGCCACACCACCCTGAATGTGCCCGATCTTGTCTGATCAGGCCTTGGATGGGAGACCGCCTGGGAATACCAGGTGCTGTAGGCTAAAAATGTTATTTTATCCCCTATATTATGTATTTTATTGCTATTACTTCCTCTCCATATTTCTCTTTCCACTCCCCTTTTTCCTTCACCCCCTTCCCCTTTTTGCATTCCCTGTTCCATTTCCCACCTCCCTTCCCCCCTCTTTTCCCCCAGTTATTGAAGTGAAACTTCCTTAGTGGCACCTCATTGGAACTGGGGTAAAAACGGATTGTGGAGACAGAAATGAAACAGATGTGACGTCAGTGCTGGCAGTTGAGGCCGGGCAGTGTTCTGGCTCAGCTCGACCCCAACACTGACATGATCCCAACCGCTCAAAAAATCAGATGCGGCGGTGGCGATAGCCGCCGAAGCCGCTCCTAACGGCCGCCGTTCCCCGCTCGCTGCTCGCTGCCATGCCGCGCATGCGCTGTTGTGATGGCGCCACTGACTCCAATCACCACGGGAGGAGTGGGGAGGGGGTGGCGCGCAGCTGCTATCTGCCCCCGGCGGCTGCAGGCCCAGCAGCACACTGACCTGGATCTCCTGGTAGTGCTCCTGCAGGTCTTCGCACTCCCGCAGCGCCGGCAAGCTCATGGCGGCTGTGATAGCCGAGGCCTCCGCTTTGCCCTCCAGCACCGGGCAGACACGGGCACTTCCTGGTTATCATGCGCAGCCAATGGGAGCTCTCCCCCCGGTCATGTGGTGCACAGAATTGCAGAGGGGGGTGGGGAGGGTGTGGTGACCCAGCCGGTAGTGGGACTGAGTATCTCCCCCTATCACGCAGCACCGCCAGACAGGGCAGGAGGAGGAAGGAAAAGCTCCGGACCGGTCCGGTGAGGGAGGGTTGTTAACTCGTCGCCGGGAGGCTGGCTGCAGGAGGACACACACACACACACACACTGACTGACACACATACTGACTGACACACACACACACACACACACTGACTGACACACATACTGACTGACACACACACACACACACACACACACACACACACACACACACACACACACACACACACACACAAACACACATACACACACACACACACAGACTGACACACATACACACACACACACACACTGACTGACACACATACAGACACACACACACACTGACTGACACACACACACACACA